>NW_022158809.1:0-16851 GCF_000260195.1 Fusarium odoratissimum NRRL 54006
TAGCCACCAAAAGTACCCTTTGCATAACTGCATGTCTCTGTATCCCCTCTTCTTGGTCCTTTCAAAGTTGATATAACTGGCAATAATCACATACTGTTGGTATCCGCCTGCATTCTTGGCTTGGCTTAAATAGGCAGGTAGCATAACAAATAATTAAGAAATCTACATAACTTTAGGTATGAGAGTTAAGAGATCTAAAATAGATAAGGCGTATTGGTATAGTCTTATTCTAGAATATGTTTCTTATTACTCTAGTAACTTATCTTCTCTTCTCTATAGCTAGGTAGATCTTTTGATTATCTACTGAACCGCCACTAGGTCAGAAAACTGGGAGGTTGGAAGGTAATCTGGCAGCTACTCTCCTGCTTCCTGTTCGCCTGCTGAGTTTGACGTGATCAAGCCTTCTAATCGGTTCCTGATGTTTACACTGGACAATAGGTTGGGGTGCGAGCTGTAACTATTTAACAGACTCCCGCAAACCATGGTTAAGAACAACAAGCATTCAAAGTTCCAGCGCTATTCTCGTGCCACGATAAAGACTCAGTATGCTCTCATTGCAAACGGCTACATCCTTGCCTACCTCGTTGCTTGCCACTATTGCTGGTAAGGGAGAAACTGATACAGGCGAATGCAAACTCTCTGAAGCAGACAGTATCAACGACCCTTGAGTCGTGGAGAGTTATTAAGGGAACCAAAACTGAAAATGAAGTACTGTTACGATAAGCGCCAACCTGAACTGACGTCTTACGAGGAGGCTTCAGGAAACGTCTTGTAATGAACGAATGGTGGGCTGTATTATGTACCGCTATTCCTTATGTGCCCGCTATGCTGCACAGATATGGACATTGACATAAGCATTTCGCACCTACTTCGGTGTGATACGATTGCGTGGGGACAATGCTTGGAGCTGCGGACTCAAACAATGATAGATTGGTGTAATGGAACCAGACACTTGGTCTCAACCAGCTGGCAACATATTCTTCCCTGACCTAGATATGTCAGCTTGGAGTCATTGTATTGCTTGTTGACTCGGTTGACTCGGCGAACGAGAATAGTAATGAGTTCCTCCATCGAGATTACTTCACCAACATATATACTGCCATTCCCTTCGTCATCTCCGTAGCGATCATAGTTCAGCTCATGCATGAGCTGACTATTTGACCTATTCGTGAACGCCAGAATAAGACATACCAATAATCCCCAGAGTTCGCCCCCATATCCCCCCAACTCATCTCAGCATGTTTATAGTCACAATCACAAGACATTATATTAAAGCCGATGCCAGACTTTACAGTCCAGCGGGCAGGCTTATCTATACGATGACCATTGGTGTGAAATGGCTCGTCCTTGAATATATCAAACATTAATTTAACCCAGAAGCCTAGATCTGAAAAATGACAAAAGTAAGTAGAGACATGGTTCTAAGAAGGGTTATACTCTAGAATAATATTCCTAACTGGGGGACCATAGGCCTTATTACCGAGGAAGTTGGCAGTAGGAGATATCCATCTCCATTCGCATACTAATGGCTCCCAGTTATCAACAGTGATATAGAACATATGTTGAGAGGGGTAAACGGGCAGATGCCACGGCTTATGGGAGCCTGGGATGTTAACTATTGTTGGAGCCATAGTAGCTAATGGATCGCAATAAGGAGAATAACGCTCCAGCTTAGTATATTCCCGAGCTTCTCTCTACTTTCTGACTCGGAGTTTATCTGTTATTACCACTCTAGACTCCTTGTAAGCCATCTAAAGACCGCAATCCCGTAAATAGGCAGATCCGTCACATGAGAATGCAGGATCTGCCGGACTCCCCCAACTGGAGCTTAAAAGCTCAAGGCCTCTATGTCTGTCGAGAGGAATGTAGTGTAGACCATGATAGCCTTTCCGGGATATGAGATATGCGCTCTGCGATGCCAGAAATCGAAACTCAAATGGCAGCCGTGGAAATGGGTGAAAAGTAGAGGAAGCTATGCCAAGGGTTGAATTGAGATAGGATGATGGAGAGACAAGACGAGGTTGAGAGGGGGTAAGATTTGACCCTTCTTATGAGAAAATCATAAGTGATAATAAGGTGGGCAGCGCATCAACTTTCGCCACCTGAGGTGATTTACAATGTGATTAAGTTCATGTCAAGGCAGACAAAATTTTGTCCTCAGCACAATGACTCACAAGTGAGTACGGAGACAATCTTGGGCAAGTGTAACCTTAAGGCCTAGCAATTACTGGCATCTATCGTCGAAAAGGACTCAGACTGCTGCAGGAACACAAGCAATTGAAGTATCTCTCCGATTGAGAATTCAGGAGCGCGCGTATCTAGACGTGTTTTTGGTCACAGTCCATTCCCACCATAGCAAAGTTATACAAGAAAGGTTTTGATAATGCAATAATCGATGGTTATGAGCTTGAGTGGTCGAGAAGTCTAGCCTTCAGCGAGATGTGTTTAAACTAAATGTTACCGTTTGAATTCTATTTGCAATATCAAGCTGCAGAATAAGAATCCTTGAATGACTGAGTTTGGGATCCGTGCATCTAAACAATTGCCGAAGTCACGTGTCTCTGCATTGTGCGTATGTGGTAATCAGGATATGGTGGAAATGGAACGGGGTGAGACGTTATTATATGGTGGCTTATTGTGTTAGATGAAGAGTAAGTCGTGTTTCTTAAAGATGTGTGGATTGGATCTATCTTAAAGAGATATTGAATGAGGATGTATGTAGATAGAGCGATATATTATTACTGCGACGATTGTAGCAGTAATAACAAATAATTCATCCCCTTGAAGATGCAGCGGCCTCTTAAAAACATATCGTGGCCAAAGATTATAGAATTAAAAACTAGGCCCTTACTGCTAAGGGCTCGATGTGTAGACCATACGGCAATTGTTATTGTAATCTGGTCCTTATCTGAGATATCAATTACCCATCAACTTTGAGTCGCTCTATGCTCTTCTTACCTGATTGCTAATTAGATTGCTTGCACTTAATTAACCAAGACCGTGAATCATAACTTCCTGTCTAGTAGGCGGTGACAATGATAAAGGATAAGTTAAGTCAAGTCACATGATGAGTAGAGTGGCTTAGAAATAGTAGAAGAAGATAGAGCTAAGAATTAGTCAATCTAGTTACTGTATTAATTATGTTTCTGTGTTATAAATTAAGCTATTAGATTATGCTTGGTACTTGACTGTGATCTCGTAAACTAATAATGTCATTTTATGATTATTTCATGACACAATTACAAACGGTGGCTCTTTTTTAACGTTTTTCATAGTCGTGTGGCATAGCACTCCTAAGACTTAATCGCGATGATGGAATATTGCGAGATATTTACTACGCCAAGCCATCGAGTAGTACCAGAATAAAAGCTACAGACCTACTTTATATAGAAATATATGAGATCTGGGGCAGACTTATGGAAATTAAGCTCTCGAAGAATGACCGGAACACACGCGAGGGGTCCTCCTGTCACTGGACAAGAGTGCTCTGTTCCAATGACCTTAATAGTGACTCTGCCTTACCAACTCTAGTATCTCGAATTTGTGATGGTCTTATCACTGTCCATTTTCGATATTCCTGTCTTGCCCCATCGCACCGTCTCCTCTGAGACACTGCCGCTATTCTGAAACACCTTCGCACTATCTCATCCGTGTCTACTTCCAGTGAGGACGCGAATTTGAAGAGGCCCCAGCTTGACAGATGGTCGAGCATAGTACTCAGCCGGAACTCCTTTACCAGTACTGTATACGCCACTATAGAATATGTCTCGGGCAGTCTACATCTATTAGCACGTCTGTTTGGCCCGAGCGGTGCCACGTACGACGGCCCTTGCTCGTCTATATCGATCCTCCATGGAACCGACGCAGCGCAAACGTGGACGGTCTCATAATCGAAGCTGCACCATTCCATTTCATAATCCCCTCTGTCTCGGCTTCTTTCTTGCTTCTGCTCTGAGGGCGAGTCATGTGTCAGACGCCAACTGTCATGGCCAACATCGGGAATTATCTCGATGGCTTTAGCCCACGCTCTGGCCATCCTACACCCACGATCGATTTTCGTCACCCACAAGTTCGAGTACCTCGTCACCACCAAAAACGTCCTGAGCCTTCAAGCTGGTCGAAGGCCTTTTGTTGACTAAAGCTCATGGCCTCGAGCCCAGTCGAATCTCACAGCATCGTAAACTTCAATACATTCTAGCGTTCGCGAGCTAGAATGCCTTACATGGAAATCGTGAATGCTGGTACCGCTAGATATTCGAAATGACCAAGATCGCCCTTCCACTTCGGTCCATTCATACTAGCAGCGGTCGATTCCATAAATGTACCTGACTGGCCGTCCGTCGCGCCCTTCCTGGAACGCTTCACCTCATCTTTCGATATAAAACTGCTCTTCTACATCGACTCCACCATGGCTTTTGACCACGGCAAATTCATCACTCTTATCACAGACTACTATGAGTTTTTCAGCCGCGGTTTTTGGGGCACACCTGTCCACTATGTACCAGTCTGAGGTTAGCCATCTATGTCCAACGACATCATGGCCAGGGTGAAGAAAAACGATAAGCCTGCGAAGCTGATCCGTCATCTGCCCTACCCAAAACACGATACGCGCCCAGGCTATACCGCGGCCCTACCGCACATTATGGAGAGCACTTTCTTTACCAACTATTGATCCGAATCTACTCAGAGATGAATCCGTGGCAAGAAGTGGTTTAAAGGATCTGAAACAAGTCCTAAGATAAGGGCGACTGTGTTAAGATCACCGACAAATATGGCAATTGCGGCTACTATGTATTTGCCGGTACTAAGGATGATTATTTCTACTGGGAAAAGTTTAGGGACAACAAGATGAGCCCGCACAAGAACTCAACGAGGTTTTGGACGAGTATGATGAACATGACAAAGATCAAGACTGGCGGGTATGCTGCAACGCCTACCAACCCACCATTTCTTTTGCCCATCGCAAACAGCGGTTCCTAGATTCGCGATAGGTTAGTTTTGGTACAGTAGTGGTCTCGTCACTTAGCTTGAATTTGGCTTGGGGCTCTAATGTGAGACATGATAAAATGATTGTTGCGTTGATGAAAGCAGGGTGGCCTGGTGATGGCGAGGGACGAGGTGTTGATAAAGACAAGTTTGTGGCTCTGTTCGCCCAGTCGTTTGACGAAAATGGTGAATAGTGAGGATTATATATGCGTCTGATGAATCTACACATTTCAAGAGTACGGGTCTGTACAGTGTATCTATGTGATAAACCTCGCCATTGCAGCTTCTAGCCCTCTTCAAGCTGTGGTTTTCCTCTCTCACTCTGGGTGGCATTCATTCCATCCCTTGCACTAAGCAATCCTACCACAAACACATACGCAGACGATTGAGAATTCAGAACTGTCTCGATCTTCAGGTTTCTCATACCTTTTTCTAGCTATAAGCATAATAGAAGTTTTGTACCTGCAATATTTAACTGGTGAACCTAGCTCTATTATTACTCATGCAATAAAACTAAAGAAAATATTTTATTTTAATTGGTGGTAAGTGCAAGTGTAAAATAATTATGAAGCTATTTATATAACTAATTAAAATGCAAAAATATCTCTTATCGATACAATCGTACTCTCAGCCAAGTGTTGTAGATCCTTACCAGCCGGTCGGGGCATTAGGTTACTGGACACCCTCTCCTCTCAACAGGAGCTTGCGTTTGTGTACCCTGGCCCCCGGGTAAATTTGGCCCTGGGTAAATTAGCCCCTCTTGATCTGCAGAGCATTTAGCTAAATCTCTCAACTAGTTATGCAGTAACAAGCAAGCTGTTCTGGCAATACATAGTAACGTAACATTGCTTTCCTTGTAGCAATGCTACCATGCTTAGAGAGTTCATGTTTGTCATTTGTTAATCCCATAGGCGTAGCAGGTCATTAGGCTTCAGCCACCGTAGCTCAAACGTCAGTAAAGAACAACATACATAAATACCCAAGGGACAAGGTCCTGTACGTGATCCATAGCTCTTTCTCATCCATGAGCTTAGCTAAATAATAAGATTTTCAAATGATGGTGTCTTTTTGTTGCCTTGTTTATCAACTCATGGCCTTCTGCCTGTTGGCAGCCAAGCTACCAGCCTCTGCATTGGGTGCATCTATTAAAACTCCCTCAAACGCTCAGCCTCAAGATCTCGTAACATGGGATGAGCACTCAATTCTTGTTCGCGGAGAGCGGATTATGTTCTTCTTAGGAGAAGTACACCCTTTCCGCCTCCCCTCACCAGGCGCTTGGCTTGATATTTTCCAGAAACTGAGAGCCAGTGGTTTCTCTGGGGCCTCTTTTTACCTCATGTGGGGCGTGCTAGAGGGGCAGCCTGGTCATGTGAGAGCTGATGGCGTCTTTGCTTTAGAAGAATTCTTTAAAGCGGCATCTGAGGCTGGCATCTATCTGTTGGCTCGGCCAGGCCCTTATATCAATGCCGAGGTATCTGGAGGCGGCTTCCCAGGCTGGATCCAACGCATCACCGGAACGATACGTACACAGGATCCCGAGTTTCTCGAAGCCACCAAGACCTATCTTTCTCATGTCGGTAGCCTCATTGCGAATGCCCAAATTACAAAGGGAGGCCCTGTAATTCTCGTCCAACCGGAGAATGAATACTCAATCTGCTCAACATATGCTTCTGGAAATGTTACCGGTTGCCTCCAGCCGGATTACATGCAGTTTATAGAATCACAGCTTCGCAACGCTGGCATTACAGTCCCGTTCATCAGCAACGACGGTGTACCGGTGGGGAACTGGGCTCCTGGCTCTGGTGCTGGGGCTGTAGATATCTACGGTGTGGACCATTACCCCTTCTCTTGGGGCGTTGGCTGTAAGTGATACTCAGACTGATCATCTGAATGACTATTCTAAATCATTACGCAGGTGACAATCCTTCTAACTGGACACGCGGAGAATGGCTCCTGAACAACATAAATGCTACGGTCCAGGACAGGATGAGTCCGAACACTCCATTTGCAATGGTGGAGTACCAAGGAGGAGCAGCGGACTTTTGGTATTTAGCATCTTCATCGTCCATTCTGGCAATGAATTACTGACTTTGATGGGCTACTTAGGGGCGGAACTGGTGTCGAGTCCTGCTCGGCCTTGATCAATCACGAATTTGCTCGGGTTTTCAACAAGCTCGTTTACGCCTTGAGCGCCAAGATCGTTAACCTCTACATGGTCCGTACTTCCGTTCATGCTGTTTCAAGAGCCGTGCTGACCTCGCCTATGATAGACGTTCGGTGGTACCAATTGGGGTAACCTGGGGCACGCAAAGGGCTACACCTCGTATGATGTGGGTGCGGCAATCGCCGAGAACCGTGCTGTTGATCGCGAGAAGTATAGTGAGCTCAAGCTTCAAGGCTACTTCTTGCAGTCGTCTCCGTCTTATCTCACGTCTGTCCCTGACAATGGCACTTTTGGAAAGTACACAGACAGCCGCAAAGTGGTGGTAACGCAGCTCAAATCTGGACAGACAGCCTACTACATCGTCCGTCAGGCAGACTATGCTGCCAACGACACGAACTCCTATTCCTTGACTATTCCGACGAGCAGTGGTAAATTGAAGATCCCGCGTCTTGGAGGCCGGTTGACCTTGAATGGCCGAGACACCAAGATCCACGTCGCAGACTACCCTGTTGGCAACACCAAGCTTGTCTACTCTACAGCAGAAGTCATGGCATGGCGACAGTTCAAGTCGAAAACGGTTCTTCTGCTCTATGGTGGAGAAGGTGAAACGCACGAGTTCGCCATTCGACATGATCACAGGTGCCCGGTAGCAAGTGGAGGAAACCGCTTCAAATGCCGCTCGGTTGATTCACTCTTGACTATCAACTGGAACGTGCAAACCCAAGGCCAGGTCCTGCGCTTCGCTTCAGGTCTCGAAGTCCACCTCCTCTGGCGAAACGATGCTTACAACTACTGGTTACTGGATCTCCCTGCACCAGCGCCCATAAACAACTATATAACGCCTTCTAGACTGGAGTCTACCGACTTGAGCGTTATTGTCAAGGCTGGATATCTCATGAGGACCGCCAAGGTTTCGGGATCCAGCCTGTTTCTCACCGGAGACGTCAACCGGACCACGGAAGTTGAGGTCGTTGCCGCTCCTATTACTCCTAGTAAGCTGTACTTCAATGGACAACAAGTTCGTACCAAGAGTAAAGGGTCTCAAGCCCGAGGCACAATAAAGTTCAAGGAGCCAAAGATACGACTGCCGGATCTCAGCCGCTTGCAATGGAGATATGTCGATTCACTACCAGAAGTACACAAGGTATACGATGATTCCAAGTGGGTTTCCTGCACAAACAGACACACAAACAACATTCGGGCGTTAACAACCCCTACATCACTCTACGCTAGCGATTATGGATTCCACTCTGGGTCCATGCTGTACCGAGGGCACTTCATCGCTACAGGGCACGAATCGTCGTTGTTTATCTCTACGCAGGGAGGCCAGGGGTTCGGACACTCTATCTGGCTGAACTCGACATTCCTTGGTTCGTGGCCGGGTCAAACCGGGGTGTTTTTCCGAAATGAGACTTTGAGTCTTCCTAAAAAACTCAAAGCACATGCACCATATGTTATTACTACCTTGATCGATCACATGGGGCTTCACGACAATTGGTTTTCAGATGCTCAAGAGATGAAGGAGCCTCGTGGGATCCTTGACTATATGCTTTCTGGTCACTCAAAGAAGTCGGATCTCTCCTGGAAATTGACAGGAAATCTTGGCGGTGAACAATACCCGGACCACAGCAGAGGACCTCTCAACGAGGGAAGCCTCTATGCCGAGAGAAAGGGATTCCATCTGCCGGGAGCTCCTCTCAGTCAGTGGAAAAAGACTAAACTTGATGGTTTGAAGCAAGCCGGCGTGGGGCTTTTTGCCACGACGTTTGACCTTGACTTCCCACAAGATTTTGACATTCCCATCAGTCTGAATTTCGAGAATACGACGACGGCCGCTGGGAGTAGCGACACTGGCCGAAAGGCGCCTGCAAACTTTCGAGCTCAGATATTCGTCAACGGATGGCAGCTTGGTAAATATGGTAACTACACGCGTGCTCCTCCCCCTCAGAGTAAAAGTAGAGAAACTGATGGCTATGACAGTAAATAACCTGGGCCCTCAAACCCAGTACGTGCTCCCCGAAGGAATATTGAACCATCATGGTTCCAACTATCTAGCAATGACGCTGTGGTGCCTGGATAAGTCTGGAGTTGATCTTGAAGGAGTATCTCTAAAGGTTGATGCAGTTGTACAATCGGGAAAGAAGAGAACAGCACTGGTTGAAGGCAGTCGGTACACTAGGAGATTACAGGCCTACTGATGAGATTCGTGTCTCGAAGGCCGATGCAGTGACGTCTCCTTCGGTCGAGTACCTCAGCAGTGCCAACGTAATGGTAGCTTCCAAGGTAGAGGAATGATTGACTGTTGACGGGTTATGGTTTCGTGACCTGACACGTGTCTGTTAATACAGAGCATCTTAATTGAGCCATCGCCCTGACTTTTAACCAACTCGTGCCCTTCATGGCGGCTTGCACCGTGCCTCGATTACTTACATATAGCACACCAGATCACATCACTTGGAGGTCGGACACATGATCTCCCACTTCTTGTGATAGCTTATAGCGATGGCCCTCAATCTATTCTAATGCAAAAAGTAACAACAAGGCGTCTTCAGCTCCGTGTCCCCTCTGATGTGTTAATCCAACGGCCTGTCTGGTAATTGATCGCTGTTTCTAAACATCAACTCGAAGCACGGTGAGATGAGTCTCCTGGGGTTTAATATCAAGTACTATACTCTGATATAGGGAGCTACCACATGACATATATAGCTTAACAACAACGACTGTGTTGCAGATCATTAGATCTTTTGCTGGTGAAGCAAACAAAAGAGACTCTCAACGCGTCAAGATCCTCTGTTGCCAAGGTATCTTCAGGCAGTCCCTCTGAGTGAGATACTTCTCATCTTGCCAACAAAACCTCTACCGATCCTTCTCAAGGGAGCTTCAATAGCAATTGGTCTCCAGATTGTCATGACGCCATTGCTCCCCATCACTCCATTTGGTTTAACCTCTGCTAAGAACTCCATCGTCTTTGCAGCGTTTTTCTCAAAGACTTTCAGGAATGTTGAACCTCCACGGGCGGAAAGATCGACGTGAGTCCAAATGTTGGTGGGCAGCGAATAATTGAGAGAATAGGCATGATTGCCACTGACAAGTGTCACATTAGGGCTTGTTCCATACCCGAGATGCAGAGCAGAGTCCGGTCCAGAAAACAATTCACCATGTCTGCGTGATTCTGGATAGACCCAAAATGAGAGTGTGTAGTCTCGACCCTTGCTACTCAGCGGCGTCTCTAAGTAGCATCTTGATGAGACCAAAACCTCGGACCGACGGATCTTGCAGTTATGGTTTACGGCGTCATATCCATTGCCAGAAGTGTCCCGCACCAGTTTCGACTTGGATGCGCGTGCATCGCTGAAACGATAGTCGAGTATAAGATCGGTCTTGGATTTGACTCGCCTATCCAGGTTTTGACCCGGGATGTTCGCGATGACCTTTTCGAGAATAGAATTATACTCAGCTTCTGAGAGGTTGCCTCCCCAGGCCTTGTCTGCCAAGGCTGGTAGTCCATCCCGCCATGCGTAGTACACCTCGAGGTAGGTTGATGCTGACGGGCCGTAGTCGGACCACTGCGCCGCAATGTATCCCATGACGCCAGGACTATCACGAGGTGGGTTGTTAGTCGCATTTTTGGCGTCGAAGATATGGGGAGCGAATGCTCCACCTTCAGGATTGCCGCCAAAGATGAGAGTTTTGTTCAGTGTCTGACCGAAGTATCCATGCCATTTGGAACTGATGTAGAATAGAAAGTCTGAGTTGAGGACCTTGTATCCTTTCTTGATGAAGTCAAAGTATGCGTTATCCTCGTAGGGTGCCCAGTGCTGAATAACGACGTCCTTGGTATACTTACCACCCTTGCTAGGTGGAAATGTTCCCCAGATTCGAGCTTTTTTGTTGGATTGTGAGACGAAATGATAGAGCTCATCAACAAGCTTGTTGTACTGGGACACCATAGTAGTGTTATACTCATCAGCTCCAAGATGCACTGTCTTGGTATGGAACCATGGCAGAAACGTTTTCCAGAGGGTCTTCAAAGTTGGTATGGTGCCAGGGTGACTGATGTTGAGCATAGACGGGTTTCCACTCAGGGCAAGCTCGGGTTTCCACTTAGTGATAGCCAAGGCATGCGCTGGAGCGTCGATCTCTGGGATTATGGTCACACCTCTAGCGGCGCATTGCCGTTGAATCCATTCGAATTGGGCGTGAGTGTACGACTCATTGGCAGGAGATGCCAAGCCAGCGAGTGCGGGACTAGTTGAGCTCAGCCTGAAGGCTGAGTAGAGTTCCCGCATCTGTTTATCCGTGTAGAGATCAAAGTTAATGAAAAGATTGTCGTTGATATGGAGATGAAATTGGTTCTGCTTCCAGATGGATAGATAGGAACACATTTCAACCAGGAATTCTGGTGGGTAGTAATGCCGACCTATATCAAGCTTGTACAAGTTAACATGGATTCCACTCATCAACGTGAGCCACAAGCGATCCTGGCTTGAAGGCTCTTTACGCTACTTACCATAACACCCCTACTACCCCAACCTGGGGAATCAGTCATAGATCCATGCGGTAGATAGCCGTTGAGAGCCAGAGCTTGAAAGATAGTTCGAGTTCCCCACCAAGCTCCCAGCGGGCTGGCGCCTTTGAGGATGATGCCATTTTTGCTTGTTTCCAGAGAATAACCCTCTGAGGTGTACCTTTTGGCAGCATCTACATATTTACCTCGATTCTTGTCAATTGTCATAAAGATCGAGTTCTTCTTAGGAAGAGTCCCGTACTCAAGGCGGAGCTTGCGGCCAACAAGAGGCGCAACATCATTTCGAAACGTCTCTGCAAACTGACTCAATGTTGGTGGAATAAGGATTTGTCCGTCTTTGTCGACCGAAGTTGCGAATCGAGTATCAACCGTAATGGACTCAATTCTTTCGACATTGTAGCGGTCACCTCGATTGTTTTGGCAAGCAACAGATGGGATAGTCAATAACTTGGCACATTCTAATAAGATAGTTAGATCTTGGTCCTCGGTGTTGCCAGGCGCAAATGTTCTCACCTGCTGAAGTGACCAAGAAGGCAACAACCCATGTATTCAGTGATTGGATCCGCATCTTGTTAAAGTAAGCGGTGTCGTAAGGGTGCACCAACTGCTCAGCCTTTGGAGTTCATAATTAGATACTTGCGGTCCAACAGACAGTCACTCATTAAATGCTTCGAGTTTGGGAGATAACCAGAAGTGAATTGTCCCATCGGGTTGTGATTCAAATGCAACGTTGTCAAATGGAAGTACGTTATCTTCCGCGTATAACATCGCCGGCTATGCTTTTCCGTGCTTCTCTTTATCCTATCTACGGACTCTCTAGCAGCGCTCAAAGTGCGGGTAAGAACCGGCCAGCTTCCTCAGGTCTTCAACGTTGTATACCATCTACTGATAAAGTCTGCTTGAAGGAGTGGGGATATGCAGCTTGATGTAATACTTACAAGGAAGTCATTTTATCGTATCCCATACGAGGCGCTAAGGCTCATTTGGGGGTATGGGGTATCAATGGGTCCAATTCGCCAGCTTTCATTGGCACGCTACAGATAAGTCGTGCGGACCGAAGATAGTAGTAGCCAGGATCACAGTCCGCAAATCGCATGATTAGCAATACCTCTACCTAGACTCATTTCTTGCTGGAAATCTTGCACTTCTGACACTATGTATTGGCGTTAGCCCAGATTGACATCAGTACTTTGAATGATCCTTAGCGTCTCTCAAGGGATATGCACAGGCTAAATTAAACTGTAATACCCATCTGCCGACCCAATGCCACAAACCATCTCTCTATGTACCATGCTCTTGTCTGTCGACCATGTGGCCAAGATTTGGAACGTTTCATGCAGTTGCGAGGAAATCAAACGTGAGCTCAAGTCATCACACGACATACCACGGTCCTACCTTTGGGCCATGGACGGGGGACAGACTCCTCAAGTTAACATTCACAGCAAGATCGGCATGTCTGCAGGAAAAGCCAAGGATAGATGGACAATTCGGTTGCTGAGCGACTGTCACTGACGTTCTTGACGAAGATAACAGTTCTAATAAACAGTAGCTATCCCTGGGCAACCAAAAGTTTCAACCTCAGCATCTTCAAAGTGCGAAGCTGTTCAAGGTAGCCCGGCAGGATTTCAATTCTGTAAACTAAGGGATGATAAGACCGCTCTTAGGAATAATCTCGTCAGTCGAGATTCTCTGCCCAACACCCTTGTAAACCCATTTCCCCACAGACACACCTCCGCCTTTCGGGCACTCTTTGCCGGAACCTGCTCCATTGCAGGTGGCGTATGCTCCTACCATAGACCCAATGAAGAATCCATTGCTTCCGCGGCCACTCACAGCTGTCGTAGAGACTGTCCCAATTACCCTCCGAAACCCAGGCGCCCCCACTGACCTAACCGCAAATATGTATTCGTAGCCATCAGACGATGTAACCTCCAGCCTGATTTTGGCCTTCTCCCAACCTTTCGGTACCGATGTTACGTGTGTCTTGATGGTTGTGCTCGGACTCTCCCCCCTGAGTCGAAAAACAAGTTGGGAGCCTGAACCGTGGGAGCCTTTGATCGGTACGCGTACAATTCCGAGGTCTATGTGCTCAAGCTGTGTTCGAAACACGGTGAGGCCTGCCTCTTGCCCTATCATGCGGGGCCTAAAGTCAATGTCGATAGAAAAGTCGAATAGCGTATGGGACTGTCTGCGACCAACAAGACTCAGGCCATTCTGCCCAGTGAGCACTACCTCCTTTGATGCTGAGTCTCCTGTAAGATTGGTTCGACTAGGGCGAATCTTTAAGCCTCTGTTTGACAGTGAAAAGACATTTGGCGGTGGCACGCGATGGTGAATAAAGCTCGATGGCATTCTGGTCAGCTTTGTAAAGTCGAACCGATCGTTCCCAGAAGCGAGCGGTCCTTTGCCCGAAGCTGGCGAGCCCAATCCAGGCAATGGAACTCGCGGCATTCGGCCACGCACAGGTTCTAATCTCGGCCATTGGCCTTCGTTCCAGGTGACGTTGAAGAGAACCGCCTCCCTCCCCATGGGCATGTGCTGATATGAGGGGCCTGATCGGGTTGCGAGGCACATTCCCCACCAGTGTCCATTTGAGTCCTGAAATATATCTGCGTGGCCAACACTCTGAAAGTATTCGTCCGTATCCCTATTGGTAAGAATGGGGTTGTGCTCGTATGCCTTATAGGGTCCTATGATTGCCTTCGAGCGGCTCATAGATACGGCGTGCTTCTGGCTTGTTCCACCTTCGGCAATCAAGAGATAATACCAACCATCCTTTTTGTAGATGTGAGGTCCCTCAGGCCACTCATTCGAAGTTCCATTCCAGATTTTGGATGGTTTTCCAAGCTGGCCAGTCTTGACATTGATTTCCTGGAGTGTGATGCCAGCCGTAGCAAGGTATGCTTTCCCATCGTCATCCCAGAATAAGTCCGGATCGATTTCGCTGATATCTAAGATGGTAGGATTACTCCACTGGGAACTATCCAGAGGATCAGTGGTCTTGAACAGAACGCCCATTGGCTTATCGGATAACCCAAGGTATGCGCAAATAACATAGTAGATGCCTTTATGGTACCGAATGGTAGCTGCATACATCCCATTTGCCTGGCCTGGAGTTTTCCAGCTGAAGCCAGGGAGTTGAGAGTGGCGATTCCAAACGTGGCTAACAAGGTTCCAGGTTACCAGGTCTCGAGATGTATAGACTGGGAGTCCAGGAAAGGCCATGAATGTTGACGTTACGCAATAGAAGCTACCTCTCACATGGACGCATGAAGGATCGGAATGCCACCCAGGGAGGATGGGGTTCGCATACTGCACCAATCGAGGGCGTGAGACGCTAGAACTAGAGGAAGGGATCCACCAAATACATGTGAGCAAGATTGAGAGGAGTATAAAGAAGATCATGACTATCAGTAGAGTAACCGAATAGTAAATAATACTCAAGACTAGATATAAGCAAGTGGAAGGTGAAAGATGAAAAGGTTATAAGGGAGTCTTATTTAAACAACTGTTATAAATGTACTTTAGTGCTCTGAGTTAGTATTTAACCTAGGCTAATTATGATTTAGGCTAATTACTATTAAATGTTGTTACTTACATAGCGCTTTTAGTGCCCATACAGTAGGCTGTAGTATTAAACATACGTTACATCTCTAAATAGGGTGGTATTCTTCCTTCCAGCTCGGTAGACGTCATAATGAAGATCAAACGGCTGTGGCTAGTACTTCGTCTGAACTACTATAGATCTCCAAGTGAAATGGCCACGGCAGGCAATCATACATAGGGATGATAAAGTCTGGGGTCGTCAGGTAATGCTTTCGGTGATCTCGTCTTTGTGATTGTATGTCTTATGATATGCAACACAATAGGTTTCTCGGAGGTTGAAAAAGTAGTATTTGCAACTCCTACTTGGGATCAGCCTCATTTCCAAGCATATCCCCAGACGTCATTACATATGTCCTTCCCTGTCAGTGCCATCGTGTTGTGTTGTCCCCAATATCAGATGCAGCGCTCATCATATGTCAATCATATCGACTTTGGGGTCAAAGTTGATTTGATTAATAATCGTCACCGTCGAAATTGATTCAATTGAAATAATTCATATCCGTTATTAGCTTCGTGGGTCGTGCTTCTTATATTCTTTCCACATCACCATATCTTTACCTTTACCCATTCATCCAGCTACCTAGCTCTACCCCACTAATATCTAACCTAGTTCTTTAAGTATTAAACCTATTCTAGTATACATGAGCCTATAGAAAGCCTCTATAATATTAATATAAGCTTTACGAGGCCAAATTATCTCTCATAATCACTAACCATAGCTAGAACTACTAATATATTTTGCGCATATCACTATTAATGATAAACCCGATGCTTAGCTCTTATATAGCCCTGACTTTTGCCCTTAGTATAATACTCCGGTATTACTTAGGCGTTATAAAGTAAGAAGGATCAACGGCAGTGTTATCGTCGGTGCTTAACTGGCTCGCGGGAGTGATTAGATGAGCTCTTTATAGGTCAACTAATGAGTATTTTGTTAATAAGCTCTTACAGGAATATAACTGACTTCTATAGATGATCTGCTATAGGAGATATGTCTTATACCGAGAAAAACTCAGCGGCGCCTTTCCTGTTATACTAGCTATAATACTATATATAACCGATTGGTTAACGTGGTTGATAAGCATGCGTTACAGATAAGCATGTGTTACAAAAATCCCTCATTCTACAACATTTCCATCTGATCAGATACTTCTTAACCACCAAACATGCCTCAATCATTAGATGAAGCTAGAATTCTTCTTGCACTTCAAGCCCTTCAAAATGACCCAAAGTTAACAATTGGACGCGCTGCGAAGATCTATGAAGTTGGAAGAATGAAGCTATGGCGCCGACAACAAGGCATTCAATCACGATGCGATTGAATTCCAAAGTCACGGAAACTAACTGATCTAGAGGAACAGATAATAGTTCAATTCCTTCTTGACCTAGATTCGCGAGGATTTCCTGCGCGACTTCATTTTGTAGAAGAAATGGCTAATTCTCTGTTAGCCGACCGCAATGCATCACCTGTCGGCAAACGTTGGGCTCATAACTTCGTAAAGCGACAACCAGAGCTAAAGACGCGTTTATTTCGGAGATATGACTATCAGAGAGCTAAATGCGAAGA
>NW_022158810.1:0-16343 GCF_000260195.1 Fusarium odoratissimum NRRL 54006
AACAGTGTCTTCCGGCTTATATCATCAGTCGCATCGAGTCCCTTCTATCTGTAGTCGGAGATGCACTTCTGTCACTAAGAAATATTTTAAAGATCAACACGACTCTGTGACAAGCACATGCGCCGAAGACTGCTAGCTCGGCCCCGAGCCGATCCCATTATCACGGTGCGGAAAGACATATCTGAAGCTGTTAAACAGCTAGCAAGGGGACCATGTGCCAGAGATTTGCGAGAAACAAGCTTCTGGCTAAGCCTGGTTGGTTCTGTCAAGTCCCCATCCAACCCAACCAATCGGCATCCGCACCTGTCTGTTTCATGGCCACTTTGGGCCCTCCCATTTCTTACCTTAAACGTTATATATACTATAAATAGCTACGAGCTGGTCAGAGCTCAAATCGTGAAACAAACGCGGATAAATAGGAGTCTTAGATGTTAAGCATATATATTCCTTATCTGTTAAGAAGTGATGTTCTTCAGTCTATATATAGAAGGTTATACTGAAGATGCAAAGATAGCTTCTTGCCCCACCAGGTGGTAAGTGCCGCTTCCGGTTAATGTCATAGCCGGCACAGATCTAGATAACAAAGAGCCCGTCGTGGTTTATCCCGTTGTGTCTTAGTGAGATTGAAAGATTGATCGCCAAGTGGATAAGCAAGCTTCGGCAAAGTGAAAGCCGTGTAATGCGACTCGATGCAGTAAAGATCTCATATGGGGTAGGGGTAGTGCCATAATAGCGCATAAGCGGGGGCAATTCAACTGTACCTTGTAGTCCTTATAAACCAGCATTCCCCTAAGTACTCGAGCCAATACCGCCGAAGCAACTCATTTGCCTCGCCATATGATGGCCTCTTAACATTCGAAAAGCTCGACAATATTCCCATACTCTGTCTTAGCCTATTACTCTTCTAAAAGCCTGGCCAGACAGAGTGATAACCAACGTGAAGTATTATGTGACTTGTAACTTTTAATGTTCATACTACTTGCACCGATTATTTTTCTCCATTTAACGAATATCTCATGGGATGTCAAGTTTTGTATATTCAGTAATAATGCCAGAAAAAATGCATAAACTGCCTAATTCTAACTCCCCTGCATCATAACTGCATATCAGTAGCCCGGCCATACGGGACTGAATTGTCTGTTCTCTTCATCCACACAATAAGCTTATACTATCCAAGAACCGGTTTGCCAGGTGGCAATGACAGGTGCCGGATGGGCACCACCGCTCTCACTGCAGCTGGGCAAAAGGCTAGCCAGTGAAATCACAACCGGTGAGGAACTGGAAATACGCAACACGAAAAAAAAGAGGGTGGAAAATATGAATGATTGGATAATCTTTCCCGCACTTTGTGGTTTTTGCGCATTGCGCAAAAGATAAAAGCGAAATTCTAGCACGCTGGCTAGCTCAGCTGAAAAAGAAAGTAACAATTACAGTAGTGTTTCATGCTGCGGTATGGGAAATTGCTTGGCTTGCATTTTGCTACGGTCGAAATCTAGGAAGATGGCAATTATTTGGGCGTATCGGTTGGGTTATAATGATTGTTTTGCAAATTATAAGGCTGAATTTTCCACTAAGAGTTAGGTTGTGCGGGTACAGCACTGACGTCAGCCGCTGACTCGGCATCCTTCCGTTAGTCACGATATTGTTTTAAAATATCCTGATCCAGATTAATATATTAACTTAGAATTACCAAGTTCCTCGCCTCATCTCTCACTTTCTTTGCTTTTAACCTATACGTTTCTCATATCCATATTCCAGACTTATAAACGCCATATCAACAGGCCAACTCGAAACCAGTGGCTACGAGCTCATGACATCGTACGAGAACTCGCATGCTAATCACTTGACTAGAATTATCTTCATTAATGGTCTAAATTCCCATTTTACTGGCACTGGTAAATAGAAGGAGGTCAACCAAGTGCTAAGCATTCACCTAATTAAAATCTCATTCAAACTTCCAGCATTAACATAAACATATGCATTTGCCCATGCTAGTAATATTCTTAAAAACGTTAGGAATATTATAAAAGAAGCTAAGGTGCTTATTAAAGCTATCCACTCTGGGCATAAGTAGAACATTTTACGCATATAGGGCTAATCGTAGTGGATTTTCATCGTAAAAGCTAAAGACTAACAGCATACCAGAATAGTATATTAGACACCAAGGTAGCCCCTAGCCACTATTATTTAAGACTCTTTTAGTAAAAGGGGAGACCCTGGTCTAGTCTAGAGGTACCCTAGGCAGCATAAGACGGCTAGGAAATAACATAGCATTAACAGGGGCATAGTAGGCATTAAGTAAAAGGGGATTTTAGTAAAAGGGTTAATTATAATTAGATAGAAATTAATAGAATATAGTAAGCTAGAAGTTTAAATTAATAGATAGATAAAGAAGAAAAATAAAAAGAGAGAAAAAAAGAAAAAAAAGAGAAAGTTAAAAATAAAAGTAAAGTAAATAAGTAAAATAATAACTATTTATAAAAATATAAATATAAGCTTCTTATATTCCTCCTAGATTAATAAAAATATATTATCCTATAGTAATACTTATTATAAGTCTTAATAGCTTTTATTATAATACTAATTACTAGGTTATAGTCTGCTGCCTCTATAGAATATATCTAATTCTAAATTAAATAAGCTAGAGAAGCCACTTATAGGCCAAGCTATACCGGATAAAAGGTAATAAATTATAATTAATAGTTAAGCGGTTTTTAAGCTATAAACTATACCTAGTTAAGGTATTATAGTAATAAAGGGCTAATAAAAGAAGGCTATGCCGGCCTATAAAGGGTCTTATTATATATAAAGGCTATATTTATACTTATATAAAAGTCTAATATTACTATTATATATAGCAGGCCAGGAAGATATATAATTATATATTAGTTTATAGGAGGAAGGCCTTAGAGTATATAAATACTATACCTCTCTAAAGGGCATATAGGCTCTAAATATACTTTATAGCTAAGGGCCTTATTAACTATTTCTTAGTTAAAAAAGACCTATCTCTGCTAATAATAAGAGGAGTATTAGCAGGGTTAGGCCTAGCTATAGTATTTATATTATAAGAGGAGGAAAAGCTATTTAAAAACCTAAAGGCTAATATTATCCAGGCCTTATATAACCTAAATAAGAAAGCTAAGATTATATAAGACATTAAGGCATTATAGGCTAATTAAATACCTTATTACTTATTATAATAGTTATTAGAGCTAATAACTATTTATTTATATAGGAGTTTAGCACAGTGCTATTTTATATAAGAGCTTATAACCTTTTTTTTACTAAGCTAATAACCTTTTTAAGAAAATAGAATTCTTAATATTATAATAGGCTAAGACTTGGTATAAAGATATATAATTATATAATTAGTTAATAACTATTTTTAAAATTAAGATAACCTATCTAGTTAATTTTATATTAAATCTTTACTTTAAAACTAGTGATTTTTAATATAATTTACCTATATTAGAGCCTTAGCTAAATCTAAGTTAATACTTAGATTAATATAAAAAGCTTAGCTAAACTAAGACTAAAGCAGCTTAAAATAATAGCAGTTAGGTTAATATAAAAATAACCCTAAGTCTTAGATTAATATAAAAATAACCCTATTACTTACTATAATAATTATTAGAGCTAATAACTATTTATTTATATAGGAGTTTAATATAATACTATTATATATAAGAGCTTATAACCTTTTTTTTACTAAGCTAATAAATTTTTTAAGAAAATAGGGTTTTTAATATTATAATAGGCTAAGACCTAGTATAAAAATATATAATTATATAATTAGTTAATAATTATTTTTAAAATTAAAATAACCTATTTAGTTAATTTTATATTAAATCTTTACTTTAAAACTAGTGATTTTTAATATAATTTACTTATATTAAAGCCTTAGTTAAATCTAAGTTAATACTTAAATTAATATAAAAAGCTTAGTTAAACTAAGACTAAAGTAGCTTAGAATAATAGCAGTTAAGTTAATATAAAAATAACCCTAAGTCTTAAATTAATATAAGAATAACCTTATATTTTTTAGTATTTTAAAAAACTATATTACTAATGCCATATTAAACTAAGACTTAGTAGTATATTAGAGAATTACTTAATTAGATAATTATAGGTTTTAAAGTTAGAATAGCTAGTTTATAAGGCAGTATAAGAGTGCTGCTAATTATATATAAAAATAACCCTAAGTAACTTAGTTAATTATAAGAATAACCCTAAGGAATAACCCTAAGAGATCTAGGAGTAGAATTCTATCTGCTAATAAGATTATAAGATAAGAGTTATATACTCTCTAGCCTCTTTATTACTAACTTTATATAGTTTCTTTTTATTAAGTTTATAATCCTAGTCTCTTACTTTTCTAGGTCTTACTCTATATACTTTATTAACTATCTAATTATTTACCTTTTATTTAGAATATCTAAAATAAACTACTAAAATAAAATATTTTACTTATATCTTATTACTTAAGGTTATTATCTATAAGACCTACTAAATTAGACTCTTTAATAATTAAATTATTAAATATCTTTAATAATTTCCCTATAAGGTTACCTTAATTAAGGAAAAGAAATAATCTCTTTTATCTTAGCTAGGCTTATTTAATTATATCTAAAATATAAGGGATATAAAAAAACTACTAAGGCTAATTCCTCTTAAATAACTATACTCTAAGCTTTAATTACTATAGCTAAATTATTTTAAATATACTATTAAGCTATCTTATTACTAAATCTATACCAAGCTTAAGTATATAAATAACTATCTTAGGAAAATATATTAGGTCTTAATATAGGATTATAAAAAGGGAAGGCTAGCTAAGGGAAAGTCTATTACTTTACTAAGTCTTAACTTTTAAATAGGGGTCTATTATTAATATATATTTTATTTTAGTACTTATAATAAGCTTTTTAAGGTTAATCTAGGGGCTAGACTAGTAAGACTATCTAATTAAGAAGTTACTATTAAGGACTTCTTTAAAAATTACTTATTAATTATTTAAAAGAATACTAATATAATAAAGTAGCTAGACTAGTTTATATAACTATCTCTATGGCTTAACTAACTTAGTTATATAATGCATCTGCAGGAATTTACTAATAAAAAGGACTTTCTACATAGGCTTATCTTAACTTACTTAGATTTATATCTTAAAAGATTAGATAAAATAGATAACTTTATTTATTTTATAGTTTTTATTATAGTTAATTAGCTTATCTAGGAAGCCTAGGGTCTTATTTATTAATAAGAGGTTCCTCTTAATATAAGGTTTAAAGTAATAAGATATAATATTAATATAGCTAGTAGGAAACTATTTAACTTCTATTATAAGTAAGATATTAAGTAAAGATATATAAGTATAATTAAGTAACTTATTATTTATGCTCTCTATTATCTTATACTTAACTATCTGGCTAAGAGATTATTATTTAAAGTTAGCTATTAGTAATAAAAGGCATATAATAACCTAATAGAGGTTAGTAATAAACTATAAGAGTAGTAAAAGGTAGTACAAGGGCAACTATCTAATTAGATACTTACTTAGCTATTAGAAGACCTTAAGCAGGAGATACTTAGGCTATTTATAACTATTCTTTATTAATAGACTAAAGACTTAAAATATAAAAGTATTATAATTTCTTTTCTTTTTATTCTAAGTATTATATTAGATAGGTTATAATATTAATATAATACTTTTACTTTATAGCTATTTAGACTTATAGCTATTTCTTATTTATTTATATTAAAGAAGGCTTATTTAATTAGATAGAATACTATTAAAATAGAGGTTACTTATAGTTATAACACTAAGAAAGCCAAGTTAATAGCTTTAGGCATCTTAAATCTAATAAAATACTAAATATCTTAATATATACTTAGTAGTATACTAAGAGCTAAGGCTATACTAATATAATATATCTTATAACTTTAAAGCTATAATATAGCTACTAAGGCTAATATAGCTGCCTTAGGTTATATTAGCTAAGATAGTCTTAACCTTTTATTTAAAGGGATTAGGCTTTTACTTCCTAATTTAGCATAGCTATTATAATTATCTCTTACTGCAGCTAAATAAGTCTTATTTTAAGACCTTTTCTTTTAATAAGACTACTTTATTCTTAATACCTAGCTAGCTATTATTCTAGCTATATTATAGGATAAGCTATAGGATAATATAAATAATAATATACTTAGCTATAGAGTGGCTAATAATTTATATAAAAGGGCTAGCAAAGAGTTAAAGAACTAGTTAATTTTATAGATTTAAAAGACCCCTGCTTTTAAAGCCAGATAGTATTTAAATGCCACTATAATAAGTATACCCCCTAGTATTATAATACTCTCTGGCTATCTAGAACTAGTTAATTAGATACTTAAGTATTTACTCTTTCTTATATATCTCTCTGCTAATCTCCTAGCTTAATTTACTAAGATACTTATAATATAATATTATAATATAGCTATAGGTAGTATTTATAATATCTTTATTAACTAAGGGCTAGTTATAATTATTATTAGTATCTATAAGAACCTCTCCTAGTTATAAAGACTTAAGGTTATTTATTAGTTTCTTCCCTAAGAGGTAGGAATACTTTTAATTTATTATCTCTAGCTTATTATATTATTTTATAAGGGTATTTTATTTAATCTGCCTTATTACTTAAACTAGGAATAAATATTATTACTATTTCTATAGAAAATAATAGGCTTAGTTAAAAATAAAAATAACTTCTTAGCATAGTAAAGTAAAGTAATTAATTAAATACTTAATATACTTTAATTAGGTCTAGGCTTTCTTATTCTATTAAAAAGCAAGGGTTAATATTAAGGTTAAGGTTATATTTAATATTAAGGTTAGGATTAACTTTAAGAAAAAGGAAATATAAATATAATATTATATCTTAATAATAAATAATATAGTTAATAAGTAAGCGCTATAAATAAGTAAGTACTTTACTTTCCTTAACCTTTTTAAGCTATAGCTTAAAAGCTTAGGCTGTAGTTTAAAAAGGCTAGCTTTTACTTATTAAATTCCTCCTTAAATAACTTAAGAACTACCTAATAAGTCCTAGTATTATAACTGCCTTTACTATATATATTATAGCACTAACTACCTAGTTACTTTAATCTTCCTTAATTATTACTTCTTAATAATTTAACTACTACTTATATATTAATATCTATCTAATTAATTACTTATAATACTTCTTATATAATTATAATTCTTCCTTTTTATAATCTAGTCCTTTTTACCCTTTAGTATTAACTTAGTATCTTATTTATATCTTAAAGATTATAAAGCTTAGCCCTTAATAAGGTAATCTTATATATAATTACCTTTATTACCTTAGTAATTAACTTTATAGCTTTAATAATAGACTCTAGGAAGCTACTATAATACCTTCTAATTTACCTTTTAAGATATTTAGACTAGGATTAGGCCTTAATTACTATCTTTAGGGTCTTTAAAGCTTATAGTATTAATAATTAAGTAGCCTCCTTAGGAGGGGTTAGGGTCTATAGCTATATATTAAGCTTTAAGATTATAATTTCTAGGTTAAAAGGAGTAAGCCTAGCTCCTTTAAAACCCCCTTAAATATTACTTTCCATAAAGGTAGCTTTAAATATAATATAAAAGGCAAAAAAAAACTTAGTCTTAGAAATATAAGTTATAGAATATCTAATTAGATATTTTATTTCTTAATTATAAGCCTATTTTAGTGGCCTAAAGTACTTAATATTAAGAGGCTAATATTATAATCTTAGCGGTTATGTTATATATACCTTATAATTTTCCCTATATAACTAACTAATCAGGGAAGGACTAATAATTGCAGGACTAATAGCGCTCTAGGACCACGTTGTTCTAGGACTAATAATAACCTTATATTATGTTGCTCCTATATAACTATTATTAGTATATAGAACATATTTATTAGCACTTTTATAAATTCTAGCTTATTAGCTATTAATAAGACTTCTTTATATTAATTAAGCCTAATATATATTAAATCTACTATTAAGAGATATAATACTTTAATAAGCTTAGTAATATGCCTTATATAATCTGCTAATAATAAATATAATATAACTTAGTTTATTTATAGTTAGGAACTAAACTATTATATATTAATAGCTCTTATTTAGACTATACTATATAATGCTAAGTAATATAAATATAATAGCTGCCTATGTTAATCCTGCCTAGTAATATGCTATACCTTATACTGCTTTAGCACCTGCTAATAATAATTAGGATATAAATAATAACTCTAAGAGTAGTATTAACTTTAATATTGCCTAGCTTTATTAGCAGATAATTAATATAACTATTAAAATAAATAACCTTAGATAGGCCCTTACTAAAGCCGCAGAACTTTAGGCCTAGTAAGTAACTAACTATTAGAATGCTATTTAAGAAATATATAACCTTACTGCTACTATAGCCAGCAGAAAGGAAATAAGAGAAATTCTTAAACTAAATATACCTAAACTGTTTAATAAAAACCCTGCTAAATTAGCTACCTTTTTTACCTAATGCTAAGCCTATATAAGCTACTTCTTAAATTAGTTTACTAATAATAGTAATAGAGTTATATATATATTAGGACGTCTTAAAGGCAATACCACTTAATAGTTTTAACCTATGCTAGAAGAAATTACTATTATACTAGAAGATAAACTACTACCTAGAATCTTTTAAATCTATAATAACTATACTAAGTTTAAGAAGGCTATATAATAAGCATTTAGGTTAATTAATAAGAAAAGCTAAGTAGAAAGAAAAATTAAGATACTTAAATAAACTAAATTTATATTAGAATATAAAACTAAATTCCTCTAGCTAGCTACTAAACTAGGATAGAATTAGGAACCTCTTATATTACTCTTCTTTAATAGACTTAAAGAAATAGTTTAAGTAAAACTCTATAAAGAAGCTAAACCTAAGATACTAGTTAATTATATTAGGAGAGCTATTAAAATTAATAATATATAATTTTAATAGAGAATCTATTATAACTAAAATAATTAAGGATAATAAGGAAATAAACCTTATTATAATGCTAATTAGGGATAAAGATAATAAAATAATATATCCTATAATACTAATATAAGACCTATAATTATTAGAATAATAAAATAAGATAAATCTAAGGTTACTTATTATAATTATGGCAAGAAGGGATACTATAAATAAGAATATAAGAACCCTATTAAAATTAACTAGAAATATAAACTAATACCTAAAGATAAGAAAATTAATATAATTAAGAAAAATAATAAACCCTAAATGGCAATTAAAACTATTAATATAACTAGATTAGGATATAACCTATCTGACCTAGGACTTACTACTAATATATATAATTTATTCCTTAGTAAGAAAGAAACCCTCAAGAAGTACTATTAAAATCTAAAACTAGAATAATAACCTATTCTAGGATATATAGCCCTTATAGTAATAATTTATATATAAACTAAGAGCGAAAAATAGGTAAAGAAAAGAGCATATAATATAAAAAGATAAGAGGACCCTAAGTTTAGAAGGAAAGAAAGTAAATAATAAAAATAACAGAGAATAAAAGTAAAATAAAACATAGAAGTTAAACTTAAATAGGTATTAATACCTAAAATAGAAATATAATACCTTACTAAAGGAAAATCCGTTTTTATAGTTAGAAAGGGAAAAGAAGTTAACCCTAACCTAGATAATAAACTAAGTACTAAAAAAGATAATTAAAAACCCTACTTAGCAGTAGACAAGATCCCTATTAGAATTACCCTGAAATAACTAAACTAATATATTAATAACCTAAACTATCTAGACTTATGCCAAGCTTAGAAAGAAGTTAATGCTAGATATATTAGATATAAAGAAAATAAAATAATCTAAAATATAAAAATTATATCCTAATATAATAAATATAAAGTCTATTTCTAGGATAATAAATACCAGAAGTATATAAAACTTATAAGAAAACATATAATTATAGAATAAGATAATAATATCTATATCTAAGTATATATAAAAGAAATATTAAAAGACCCTATAACCCCTAAAGAATATATTTAGGCTAAAAAAGACTTAAGGAGATACCCTAATTATCTAAACTATAAGTAGATATTATAGATATTATATATATAATACTACTGCCTATAATACTAGTAAGATAAAGTAGTAAATAACTACTTCTTAGTATAAACTAATAAATATTAGGAATAGAGACCTTATATAATTATTAATATAGTAAGATACTAAGTTATAAAAAGATATAAAGGATCTTAAGTAGTAAAATTAAAGGCTTATATAAAAACATAAGAATAAGCTCTAATATATATTTAAAACTCTTAATATATTATCTAATAAAGGCAGTAAGTACCCTAAGAAATTAAAATAATAGAAAATAAGTTATTTAATAATAAACTTAACTAAATTAACTAAGATATTACCTAATAGGAAGAAGAAGTATCTTAAGATAAATAAAATGCTATCTAATAGTTAAATAAGCTGCAGCTATAAGAATAATTAGTAGAATTTAAATAAGAAAAGGGAAGACCTCTTATAAAAGAAGAAAAAGCAGATATTATCTTAGATTATAAAGTAGGAAAGATAAAAGCTACTTACTAGTAAAAACTAGCTACCTAAAATAAATATCCTAATAATATTAACTACACTAAGAGCAAATATAATATAAACTACCTATAAGGAAAAGGCATATACTATTTATAATAGAGCGATAAATAGGCAAGAAATTAGAGGCTAAATTACCTAAGAAAGCTCTAAGAATAGTAATAAAGGGATACTAATAAACCTGCCTAGAACTAAGAGTTAGAATTAAAGGTAAGTGGCTAAGTGTACTTATAGATAGTAGAGTTAATATAAATTTTATTTCCCTTATAATAGTTAATAAATTAAGGCTATTATAGAGAGATAAAAATAATTTATATATAATATATAATAGATAAGGAGAAATCTATTTCTATAAAGATAGAAAATTTACTAGAGAGATTAATTACCTTAAAGTATTTATTAATAGAAAGAACTAAGGCATTAACTTTAATATTATCTTAGTATAGAAATATAATCTAGTACTTAGATATTTATAGCTATTATATTATAACCTATAATTTAATTAAAGAACTAGCCAGGTAGACTATAAAGACTACCTTTTAGATAATAAAAGTAATTTAGGCTATAATATAAGATCTTAAACTTTAATTAAAGAGAGTAGTAAAGATAGGTATAATAAAGTATTACTTATTTTAAAAGGAATATAATATAAGTACTATAAAGGCAAGGTTAAATATATTAGATAAATAATTATAACTCTTAAAGGATAATTTAAATAACTAGACTAAGATATTAAGTATATAAAATAGATTATTATAAAGGAATCTAATAAATAACTTAAGAATATACTACTAGAGTATTATATTTATAAGAAACTATTTTAAGAGGAACTTAATACTAAGCTACTTTAATATATAGATTATAATATTAAAATTATATTAAAAGATAGAAAGAACCTGAAATTCTTCCCTATTTATAATCTATCTTAAGATAAGCTAGGAATACTTAGAGAATAAATAAATAATATATTATAAAAAGGATATATTAGACTATTAAAATCCTTAGTAGGATACTTAGTTATATTTATACTAAAACCTAACTTAAATAAGCTAAGACTTATAGTAAATTACTAATAACTTAATAAGATTATAGAAAAAGATAAGATACTATTACTACTTATTACTAAACTTAAGGACTGCCTATTTAGTAAAAAATAGTTTATAGCCCTTAATCTTAAATCTACTTATAACCTTATTTAAATTAAAGAAGGCAATAAATAGAAAATAGCCTTTTAAATAAAATATAGATTATTTAAATACCTGGTTATACCTTTTAGATTAACTAATACACCTATAGTATTTTAGTATATAATTATAAATATATTTCAAGAGTACCTTAATATCTTTATAGTATACTACCTGGATAATATCCTTATCTTCTCTAATATAGAAAAAGAGTATATAGAATATATCTATAAGGTTTTAAAAGTATTATAAGATGCTAATATACTTATTAAACCTATAAAAAGTCACTTCTATTAGTCTTAAATAACTTACTTAGGATATAAAATCTTATATAATAAAATTAGGATAGATAGGTAAAAGATTATAGTAGTTACTAAATAGAAAACCCTTATATTAGTAAAAGAAACCTAATCCTTCCTAGGATTTACTAACTATTACTAATAGTTTATTAAAGACTTTAATAAGATTATTATCCTACTTATAGAGATTACTAAAAAGGATAAGTAATTCTAATAAAATAATAAGGCATAAGAAGCTTTCGGAAAGCTTAAATTAGCTATTATAAGCAAACCTATTCTAGTTATATTTAATCCTAATAGGCAGGTTAAACTTAAAACTAATACTTCTAACTTTGCCTTAAGAGGATAAATAGGATAATAAGATAATAATAGTATATTATACCCTATTGCTTTCTACTCTTATAAGATATATAAAGTAGAACTTAATTACCCTATCTATAATAAGGAATTCTTAGTTATTATTAACTGCTTTAAGGAATTTAAATACTACCTTAGAGGAAGTAAATACCCTATAAAAGTTTTTATTAACTATAAGAATATAGCTTATTTTATAATAATATAAGAGTTAAATAGATAATAACTATACTATGCTAAATACCTATATAAATTTAACTTTACTATAGCATATTGCAAAGGCACTAATAATAGGCGCATAGATGCTATTAGCTAATAACCTGACTTCAATATAAGAACTATTAAAACTAAAGAATAACTCTTAGAAACTAATATAAAAGGAGAATACTAATTTACCTAACTAGTTAAAATAATTATAAGGATAATAAAGGGAATAAAACCCTTATTAGAAAAAAAATATAACTTCCTTTGCAAATTTTATTTATATCCCTTATATAAATATTAAGGCATTAAGAAAATACTAAAATAACTATAAGACTAAGGATATAAGTTTAAAAAAAAAGATATAAAAGATATTATTAAATAATATAACCTCTACTTAAAGATAAAAGCTTAGAGATATAAACCTTATAAATAACTATAACTACTACCAGTAGTATAATAACCTTAGGACTTAATTATAATAGACTTTATAACTAAGTTATCTTTATTAGAAGAACCCTTAACTAAAATCTTTTATAATAGTATTATAGTTATTATAAATTAACTTATAAAATTCTTATATTATTTACCTTATAGAGAAGTAATAAATATAGAAGAACTTTCTTATATCTTTTATTAATATATTATTAGTATATATAGGTTACCTATAGAAATCCTTTTAGATAGAGGACTTATATTTATAGTAATATTTTAGTAATTACTTATAGTATAACTTAGACTAAATTACTAACTTATAATAGTATTTTAACTATAAGTTAATAAATAAATTAAATAAATAAACTAAGTACTTAAATAATACTTATAATATTATATTAACTATAAATAAAATAATTAAGTTAAAAAACTACTAATAGCCTAACTTGCCTATAATATTATATATAATAAAAGCATAAAGCTTATACTAGCTTATACTAATTTTAGATTTATATTAAATATATATTATAATATATAATAAGAAAAATTAATTAATCTAGCTGCTATACTTAAAAGTAATAATCTTAAAAACCTATATAAAGAAATAAAAATAGAACTTAAATTTATTAGAAAATATATAAAAAACTACTATAACCTAAAACGGTTAAAGGGATTAACCTTTTCAGAGGGAGATATAGTCTACCTAGCTATAAAAAATATTAAAACAGACCGATTAATATATAAATTAGACTATAAATTTATTAGACCTTATAAGGTATTATAGAAAATTTTAGAAAATAATTACTAATTAGACCTATTACTAAAAGTTAGGCTTTATTTAGTCTTTTATATTTTATTACTTAAATTAGCAGTAGATATAATATAAGTTAAAATAGGTAATAAACTATAACAGATTATAAGACTAGAAGTCTATAAAGCAGAGGCAATTAGAAAAATAAATATAATTAATAGATAAAGAGTATACCTAATTAAGTAGAAAAACTACTTAGAAAGTAAAAATATATAGGAACTACTAAAACACCTTATTAATACTTAGTAACTCTTAAAGAACTTTTACTAATATTAAATAATAGAGAAGTATTAAGAAAATTATTACCTAAACCTAAAGTAAACTAATTAATATTATTAGGAATATAATCTACTTAGAGATCTTAAAGTAGTATATTCTTATATATATTTAAACTAGATAAGATTATATTCTATTAATCCACTTCCTAAAGACTATAATAAGTAGCCTTAAAATGCTTTTCCTTTATATAATTATGAATTTTATAAATCCTTAATAAATAATTAGCAGCTAGAGCTAGATAAGACTATAATACTATTATTTCCTTATAAAGTTTAAGAAGATCTTTATTTACTTTATCTTTATTATTCTTTAATTTCTTTTCTTATTTTATTAAATTTATAACTAAATAAGTTAGTAAAGTTAGTAAAAATAATATATAATAACTTATAGGAAGATATAATATAAGTACTATTATAAGACTTCTTAGCCTAAATATACTTACTATAATAAGTAGAATTAGTAGATATTAGATACTTCTTACCTATTTAAAAACAATAAGTATAAGGTATATTAGCTTCTTTATTAGTAAACTTAATAGAAAGTATAAGAGTTTAGATTTTATAATCTTTATAAAATAACTACTTAGATATATAGTTAAATATTATAGGATATAATAATAAAAGGTTTAAGTTAGACCTTACTAAAAGAAGACTAATATTAGTTAAGATAATAGGCCTTAAGGATAAGACTATTAGAGGGGAGAGATTATATTATAATCTTAGTAATTATATTATATATATCTTATAATTTTCCTTATATAACTAACTAATTAGGGAAGGACTAATAATTATAGGACTAATAGCACTCTAGGACTATATTATTCTAGGACTAATAATAACCTTATATTATATTACTCCTATATAACTATTATTAGTATATAAAATATATTTATTAGCACTTTTATAGATTTTAACTTACTAGCTATTAATAAGACTTCTTTATATTAATTAAGCCTAATATATATTAAATCTACTATTAAGAGATATAATACTTCGATAAGCTTAGTAACATGCCCTATACAATCTGCTAATAATAAACATAGCACGGCTTAGTTTATCCACAGTTAGGAACTAAACTATTATATATTAGACTTACTTCTATCTTTTATATTCCTTAGAGTAGGTATAATAAAAGGACCTAATAGGAAGATATTTAGGCTTTTAGTAATAAGTATAAGAGCTAGAATTAATTAATTAGATATTTATTAGTTATATTAGAGGCTTAGCTATAATAGCTTTAGAGTTTTAAAATAGCTATTAATACCAAAGCTCTTTATCTAGCTACTTTAATTTTTATTAATAAGTAGAAATAACCTTTTCCCTAAAGTAATAATAAGAGTAATCTTAATATAACCTATACTAAGAAATCTACCTAATTAGCTAGTTATAATTAACTTATACTTATTACTCTCTCCTTTATTAACCTAAAAGCTATTTAGTTCTTATTCTTACTTTTATTTTACCTCTTTTTTTACTTTTCTTATCTAGCTATTTTCTTTTTATAAGTTAATATAAGCTATTAAGGTATTATAAACTCTCTAAGTAGGTATTTAAGTATAATATTTATATACTTTAGTATTATTAAATCTTATAGGATAAAGGTATTTTATTTACTATTTTTAATATAAGTTATCTCTTAGCCAGGAAAATAAGAAAAATTAAAGCTATTACTAGCTATAATTAATATCCTTATAGATCTAAGTATTATATTTTCCTTTTAAGTCTTTAAGCTATTATTAATCTTAAGATCCTTAGTTATAATAATCTTACCTTCCTTAATAATAAGGGGGGTATTAATAGTATATTAAGGCTAGGGGTAAGACCTAGTCTTTATAGGCTTAGGCATATCTATTTAATTAGATTATATCCCTCTGTAATCTAATAGTATACTTTTTCTTAAAGAACCCTATAATAAAGGCATATAATTAGAGTTAACTTCCTGCCTTTAAGTTTATTTAACTCTTAAGCTAGAATAAGAGCTAATACTAGGTATACTACTTAACCTTATATTAATATCTAAATATAAGTTAGGAAGGCTACCTAACTTTATATTAATATTTAAAGTTAAATTAAAAAGATTATTTAACCCCTTAGTGTGACGGTTGGTTTCCAACTGTGGATAAACTAAGC
>NW_022158769.1:0-9855 GCF_000260195.1 Fusarium odoratissimum NRRL 54006
ATGCTCTTTAACTTGGAAAGCCGCCTTGGTGAAGGCTTCTCGCTTAAATGAGTCAGGATCTTCTCCCTAGAGAAAGGCTTGAGCTGCAAGGTTAAGAATATGCCTAAAGCATCTTATTTAATGATTTCTAATATCTTCTTTCGCCATTGCAGGATAAAGTTGATGATAGAGGCTTGCCAAGTATATATCATTAGATAAGGCGTTATCGCAGACACCTGCGCCAGTCCTATCTTATATCCCATACTCGCCCAAGATATCATATATTGTTGCTGCTTGGTTATCTCTGGAATAAGATCCCTATATATGGCGCAGAGCAAGGAGTCGCGATTAGACTTAATAGGAGGCGTCGAGATAGTGGGCGTGAAGGCCAAGGAAAGCATACTGGTTTGGAGAAGTCCATAGGTTAAAGCTAAAGCTAATCCTTATGACTGCCTTCTGTAATTGACTTGATATTACTCCCTTCTTTACCTTGAATAATTTCCGCATAGTATTACGCACTGACTGCCAACTCTATGATACCTCTTTTACTAATAATATATTGTGTAAATCGAGTATTTGGCGTAAGTATGGATTCGATGGCGCCGTGAATGGAAGATTGGCAGTAATGATCCAGCTGACCATTAACTCCTTTGCTTTATTGATATTCGATCTTATAGTAGGAGACTCTAAGCAATGCCGCTTCGAGGGTGGGTGAATATCAGCGCGAGATAAATACGAATCTGCATCCATATTATCATCCGCCTCGGTGATCATATGAGACCTATATCTCGTAAGACAATAGAGAAGTAATAAAGATCAGGCTCATATAGATATCATTTACCTTCAGAGGTGCTTAATTGGCGATGTTATATTTATGGCGACGAATAATAAGCTCTTGCCTTGTTTATTACATTTCAAGCATACCTAGTAGGTCTGCAATATCTGCAAATCAGGGCTGACTTCTATAAGAAAGAAGCCATGGGCTTGGATCCAGCTCCTCTGACCTTTGCGATTCTTATTAGCAATGTATTCTTCTGGTATATATTTCTTATAGCTGATCTGGATAGTTGGGAGGTCGGCGAGGGTTGTTCTTCCAGCTTTAGTCTTAATAGATGCAGCATCAAGCTGCTGCTTAAGTGATTTGCGATGGCCACTAATTCCTAGAAGCGATTCTAACGACTGTTATTGTGCTGCTATAGCGGGTTACCAGCGAATCGCGGAATACAGATGCTTCTTATCAGGGAGCGATGTTAATTCTGAACCAGGTGTTTCCAGCATGCGAGCAAATGCAAAACATGTAGTTGCGCCACCCCTGCCGCGTTCCTAGGTTCCATTGGTGTAATCAACTGGGGTACTACACTTAATTGATTACCCTATGCCTAGGACTCCGAACAGCCTCGAAACTCATAGGGCTATCGCATAGGAAAATCTATAAAATCTAGTATTTCAAGTAAATCAAGTTTGAAGCATTATAAACTTGCTTACTTGAAATAAACTGGTTTATCGACTTACTTGACTTACTTGAAATACTTGACTTAATACTTGAATTGAGGTCAGCGCTGGAAAACACTCAGCTTTGCGGTTGGAGAAAAGGTAGTGCCCTCCGGGCTCATAACCTGTTGAAGTAAAAGGGTTGATTGTTGTTATTGTTAGTTCTAAGTTACATATGTCTGAGAGGAGCACAGCTCCTTACATAGTATCCACATCCTAGCCACCAGCAGATCAGACCACCTTAGCCATACTGTCTCAACACATCCTACCTACAAGAGCCCTTGACAAGGCACCATTGTTTTGCACAAGCTCTTGGAACTTATCATCCTTCCAAAGATACTCAACGACGCAAGCGGCATAATGCACTACTAAATTTCATAGCTAATCTGGCACTAATTCCTCGAAAGCAAAGCGCACCAGTTCCACTACATCACCACTAGCCTTTTCATCCAAGCGAAGATTCACCAAGCTTCCGTGAATCTTCTCATAAGAAATCTGCATAAGCCTCGTAACCCAATAACGGTCTGCCAATGTGTAGACCCTGGCGTGGTGCACTAATGGGTTTGTATAAACTTTTAATGCCCTGTTGACTTCGGGGATTTGGCTGGGGTATTCCCATGAGGCCTGAAAGTCCTCCCAGAGTGTTATTTTACAGACTTCCTAGCCCACTTTCTTTTTTTTCTTTATTCTTATAAGGGATAGATACCAAGTAGCAGGAGGTTTCGCTTCAATATAATCCTCGGAGGTAGGTTCAGCGGCCGCGACGGATTCTTCTTCAAAGGTACTCATATATACTTCATCAACAGTAGGTGTTTTCTCGACAGGCTCATTGCTGAAAGTTGTTTCAGCAAGCGGCTCATCAGGGTTGTGCGCCTCTTCTTTGCCCTTGCTGGAAGTTGTCGTGGCTGGTGGCAACGGTTCCGGAGTGTCATAGTCCCCAGTGTATACAAACTGCCAGAAGCTAGTAAAGACTATCTCATCGATATCGTCCCACTTGACAGAACAGTCCGATGACTCTTTGAATTGTCCATTCACAAGTACCAAAAGAGCCGGTGACTGGTGGCCAACAAGCGCAGAATGGATGGTGAATTCTGTTCGTTGAGGACCAACGATAAACTTGAATGGCTTTGATGTAGCGACGCTATATACGTCGGTAAGCATGGTCTTTATTATATTTCCTGCATACACCTACCTTTTCTTCGATATGCGCTCCATTCTCTTGGGTTTCTTTGCCTAATTGCAGTAATAACTTATTTGAGCCATTTTCCTCATTCTTCTAAAATCTCCTGATCATGGAGAGATACCCAACTGGTTTTGGCGACCCTACCCCGCTCCAAAGTTTGATGATTTTATTGATTGTTGATTGGGCCTGCTCAGGCGTGGTTGGCCTCCCACAGTTCGTCTGGCAACACTAGCGTAAGCATGTCGCAGCTGAATTTGACAGATCAGATAATTTCGTTGACCTACTGTAACAAAGTGTTGAATAGTGCCAAAAGGAAGCTCATGGAAGTAGTTTGAAAAGCTGATAAATATTGTCATTAAAGATGAGGATGAATGCCTATCCCGACTACTCTGTACCATTAGCAGATGTCTAATTGCTGCAAATGCGCACATGGTGGGAGGGAGGACATGGGCTAGTTACTGGTCCTGTGGGGCACCCCGAGCCGGGGTTCAGAAAGCCCACTTACTTAGCCAGGGGGCTGTCCCTCTTCTCTCTTTTCCTTTTCAGCGCAACAACGGCAAGCCCCGGCAATAGCTGTTACTTAAACCCTTTCATCCGTCCTCACCAACGCTTCACTCCTGATCATCGTTGTCATAACTTGTCGCCTCACGCAGATCAAGCGGCATCGGGGCGACTATTCCGTTTTACATATACAGCGGTAGATATTCCATCTATTTAGAGAACAAGCAGTACAATCCGGCCGACATTATGGCCGCCGCTCGACAAAGACAGATACTGTTAGACGTGTCCGATAACGTACCACCTATCAGGGACGAGGAGCGACCCGTTTGCGAAGAGTGGCTCCAGTCCATTGACTTCCTTGCGCCAGGAAAGGACCAGGGCGTGTGGGTTACAATCGTCCAGAACTGGGAGCAGTTCCTAAAGGCGACAAAGACGAAAATCACAGGTTCTGGTGCATCCCGCCGTTATATTCAAGGCCCAGCCGCCAAAAAGCGTGAAGCGATCAAGCAAGCATTTTGGGAACGAGTAGATGGACTCGAAGCGTTGGCTGAGCGCTGGCCTGCGAAGGCACGACGGACAATTAACCAGACCGCAGAGGGGCCTGATGCCGGGCCATTCGAATCGCTCGCGGCCATCTGGGACTTGGAAAAGATGAAGAGATATCAGTCTATGTGGACAAGCATGATATGCTTCTTAGTATGGGCTATCAATAATGACGGAGATAGTCTAGAGGACATGGGCTTGGAATTAGACGAGGCGGTTAAGGAAGACATCCTCGACATCGGGATGGTGGCAGTAACCCCGGCTTCCAGCTGGTTTATTGGTGACGACACCCCAGAGGATCTCATCCAGGCTTTCCTCACCAAACTCATAACCGATGAGTCTGTAACGGCGCGCAAGAACCCGCTGCTCTGGTGGACATCCATCTTGGTGCGGTCGGCGATTTCGGACGATAGGGAGAAGGATTTTATTAGTAGGGGAACGATCAGCATGAACATGTTACCGCCAGATGTGGCCATTAGGGGCCGTGTAGAGGCTATCGGACACTACAGCAAAGTCCTTATTCTCGACAAGGCGTTCATGGGGTGGCGGACGGGAAGGCCTGACCGGGAGGTCTTGGCCGAGGCGATAGCCCAGGACCTCAATGAAGTGGACAATGAGTGGCTCAATATAGAGGACGGACCGCGGCCAGATGACCGCCTGGACAGACGAACGTGCCAATCACCAGCGTGGAAGATAATGCTGAAGCATTTGGAGCAGGAAGGGTGCCAGTGGCTAGGCCAAAAGGAGAGGACAACGATGGGAGAGATCAGAAGGCTTCTGTCTGCACTGCGGAGAGTGAGTAATTGAGTAAAAAAGTGTGAGAAGCAGTGAACTGGAAAAGGATCGCGCAGGGACAAATAATAACATTAAAATATCTCAATCTCTCGTCGTTGCTTCCAGTGTTAGTTGAACTTTTCCGTGGCCTCAAAATTGTCCTAATATCCTATCCTTTGGATCGGTCGTTGAAGAGACGTCAAATACTTATATATCGTCTTGCGAATCTCGCCAAACTCTGCAAAGCCTCTCTGTTGCATCAACATATCTTCGATCTGGGTGAGCTCTTGAAAATAAATCTCTTAATCGCGAAAAGTTAGACCTAGCGGTAGATGGTAGGGATAGCGCTCTTTGCTATGATGCATATGATGGACATGTCTCGGAAGCCTGTATTCTTCCGATCCGCGTTCTATACAAACTTGCCTGACTCCAACTGGCCTGACGAGTAACAGATGCAGGCTTGTGGACCCAATTGGCTGCAATGTGAAGCATGTCATGGTGTCATCACCCCCTCATCTTCTGTCGGATCGATTCGTCCCTCGTAATCCATCCTGATCGCTCTTCAAACCCGTATCAATTTTTGCCAGCAGGGCCATCAATATATACATTATGATGACGCCAAACTCACCGATTACGGAAAGCTGTCAATGTCCTAAGGCAAAGGAGGTCGACGAAAGGGAAGGCGAAGTCGGCACCTCGGTGATTTGCCGAGACTGCCTGCTAGAGGTGGCGACCACCCAGAAACCCAACGTTGCTGAGCAAACAGCAGTCGAGCAAGCAGTCCTTCCCAATGGTCGAGCTATCTATATTGCTTTCAAAGACTCGCCATGGTTTAGTAAAGCCTCCGGAGAGTGTTTGAATGACTACAGCATCAAAACGGCTATATTAATATGGCGAAAAAAAAACCCATCAGTCAGGCACCTAGTTCGTGAATATGGCATTGCAGCTCTGGTAACGTCACTGAAGGGCTTACTAGATGAGGAAATATTCTCGTCCACCGATGCTGCAAGGCGTCGGTTTCTAGACCTCTTTTCGGAAGAGGAAGTGCCAAGGTCTGAGGCTGGGCACGGGACGATGGCTGAACTTCAGTCTGCGAAGCAGGGACAGGCTGACGACGGCAAATGCAATCCATCAGATAACACTGCCGATGGGCCTGGCAGTAGGTACAACTTTCTAGATTAACGCGCGATATACTGATTTACCCTTTCCTTTGTAGTAAATCGACGACAGAGTACTCGACTGAGTCGACATCACCAGAAAAGTGATGACCTTACCTTCCTACCGATCAGACCACGACAGCGACTAATGTCGCAGCTGCAATTGATATTGGAGCACGCATGCTTCTCATTTGGACAGCGAGAAATGCAGAAAGAGCTAGACGACTGGGATTGGAGCTGCGCTGAGGCAGTTCAGCTGGATACGTGGATAGACTTATTCAAGCAGAATAAGACGCTTGAGAACGAAGAAAATGCCGGAAGTCTCTCGAACTTATTCAGTTCAGTGGCCAGAATTCAAGATATTGCCACTCATCGACTCAGCGTTGCCGTCGTCGAAGTCAACGAGTTGCTGTCGAGTGCGGAAGAGTTTTTACAGCTTCTCAACATACCAATATATCGGGACGCTGTCAAGCCGCTCCGGCAGCATATTGAAGAGGTACTTCTCACAGCGAATCGAAATGTTGCCTCGGTCTACAAAGAAGTTGACAGGAAGTCGGGAGAGATTGAGGCCCAGAGAGAAAGGTTAAAGCGGCAGGAAGAAGAAGTTGAATGGTATCGAAAGGAGAACCTAAACAACATTCGAGATTCCATCGAGCATGATATATTCGCAGCAATGGCAAAAGCCAAGGAGAGTTTGCCAGATATTGGGCTTGCGGATATCCGTTAAGTAGGATGATCCCGGTCGCGGGGCCTGAACTTGACAGGACGTATGCTGCTTTTATCTGAGAGAGGGAACCATTCAACGTCAACGGGAAGGTCAAACAAAGCATAATAACACTAGATGAAAAGTATAGCAGTGCACTGAAATCCGTTCATGCCAATACACCTGTCAAAGCTAAGAAGGAATATTATCTAAAAGTCCACCTATCCCCCGCGTCGCCGAAGAATGGCGTTGGAGGCTTGTTCATGTATAATGCGATATCCAGTATCAGTTGAGGTATCTCCAGTAGAAATGCCTGGACTCGACTCTCGTCCAATAATGCGCGGTTCTCATAGAATATTTCCACAATAGCTTTCCGCATTTCCAGGATGTCAGTTGGAGTAGCGGTGTACGCCTCCCGGGCCGCGTCCAAGAAATAACTGGATTTCCATTGCTGCTGAGCCACTCCCTTGAACTTCTTGATACATAACTCTCCGAGGCGAGGAATGTCGTACATGTGCGCAAGCGTAAAGACTTTGGCGTGAAGAATCAACAGCCGGGCCTCGAGAGTAGTTTCTTTCTCTGTAACAGGTGAATAGTCGTCGTCCTCTCGAAGTATGTCCTCGTCAGGGGCATCGCTCGAGATAGCAGTTACGACTTCGTAATCCCAGAGATATAAAAACTGCACCAGACATTCTACTGCCTCGGGGTCGGCGTCTCCGAAGTTGAAAGAAGCTCTAGCAGTGCGGTGATCAGACCCATTCCCCTGTGGTTCAACTCGATCAATCTTGGCAGCATTAAACTCGCACGATCGATCTATGACAGGGGACATGGAGCAAACAATCGAGCGGTGTGCCTTATATAGTTTAGTGTCCGATATGAGATCTATGTCGGAGTATTTCCCTGTATGAAAGAGACTATATAGGTATGATTAGCAGAATGTTTTCAATAAGCAAGGCAGCCGAGTGAATTTACTCTTTCATCCACGCCCTATGGTCTTCCATGATGCAACGGTCTCGATCAGGCGATAAAGGTCTGAGGACTCTTTGAGGCTCTTGCCGTACCGTAGGCCATAAAGCTGGCTCTGAAAATACGATCTGGGCAGTAGAATATGAGCTGAAGACGCCTTGCTGGAGTAAATACTGTAAGATCCGAACGAGCTTGTCCCGAGGGAAGTTTGAGACGGTGAGATTGTGCTTTTGCACCACTGCTCTTATCGCTTTCTGCTTACGCAGAGCCAAGTTCTCGGGTATAGAGAAAATTTGTTTGCATCGGGAAGAACGGTAGACAGTGTTACGATCGGCCTTAGAATATTGCATGTGTAACAGGCGGGGGCCACAATAGCAACGCCGCCCAGGCCTCTGTCTCTTGGTCGACGTGACTTGGCTTGGTGAGTTGATGACGTTCGGTGAGATATATTGTTGACCTGGAGTAGGCTATTTAGAGCTGATTGGTTGGATATAAAAGTTGTGCTGGCCTGTAGAGCCTGATTCGGAATTTAGGCGCTCAGGCATCTATGCAGTACATATCACGGCTGGGATCTACCAGTACTAAACCACGAACCAAGAACTTGGATGGGGAACTTCTTTGTATAGCTATGACTGAGGCAGTTTTGGAATATCTTTTCAAGGCAATGGTCTAGTTATTGGAGAATGAGGTTATAAGGAGCGCAGATATTTTTGCCTCTCCGAATAGTTAATGTTCCTTAATATTGTTCAAGTTAGACGACAAGAATCTCAAAGAGGGCAGGTGGAAAGCTAACCCCAATGACGAATCACATGCATGGCGCCATGTCTCGGATGCCTCTATTATTCCGGTTTGCGTTCCGACTAAGCCTGACTCGACCCTGACCAGTCTAGCGATAAACTGACCCGGGCATGTGGCTTCGATTGGCTGTGATATGAGACATATGGTGCTGTCATCATCACCCACCATCACCAGTCGAACTCAATTTTCCTTTGTCGCCGTTCTTGACCGCTCTTCAATCCGTACTTGATGATGATGACACCGCTCGATGCACAGAGTACTGACGTCTGTCAATGTACCAAGGTAAAGGGAGCTGGAGGGATCGAATGCGAGCTTGGTACAACGGTGATCTGTCCAGCATGCCATTTGGAGGAGGCAAACACCCGGGAGCCCAACGACGCCGCGCAAACAGCCGTAGAGCAAACAGCCCTTCCAGACGAAAGAAGGGTCTATATTGCTTTCGAAAGCTCGCGTCTTTTGAAGGAAACTGGCGGACAGCATCTGAGTGATAAATCTATCAGATCAGTCATAAAAAGGCGGCAGAAAGGACAGACGACGGCCCGGCACCTCCTGAACGAATATGGCATCTCAGCTCTGGTAACCTCACTCCGAGCTTTGGTAGATGCTGAGATATTCACATCCACCGATGCCGCGAGTCGTCGATTTCCCGATCTCTTTCCAGAAGAGCAGGAGACAGCAACTGGAGATCTGTCTACAAAAGAGATCGAACCGCATGATGGTGAATGTAACCAATCAAACGATGCGTCTGGTGGCTTTGGAGGTAATCACGTCTTTCCTAACCTAGGTGAGCCGGCGATATGCTGATGCACTTCCTTCCTTACAGCAGGCGTATTGCCAAACAGTCGACCTGGCCAGACTCTCCGGGATTGTCGCCTTCCCACCAGGCCACGACATAGACTCATGTTGCAGCTACAATTAATACTAGAGCACGCATGTTTCTCATTCGCACAACGAGAAATGCAACAGGCGCTGGACAAATGGGACTATCGCTGCGCCGAGGCGGTCTCGCTACAAACCTGGATAGACTTGTTTCGGAATAACAAAACATTCGAGACCGAAGGTAATGCTGGGTCACTCCCGAACCTGCTCAGCTCAGTAGGCAAGATTCAAAATGTCATCATTCATCGACTCGACCTTAACTTCTTCCAAGTTAACCAGTTTTTACTGAATGCTGAAGAGTTCATCCGGCTTCTCGATACTCCATTGTATCTAGATGCTATTAAGCTGCTTAGGCAGCGTATTGAAGAAGTACTTCTTATGGCGAATCGAGATGCTGCTTCAATCCATAACGAAGCTGATGGGAAGGTTGCAGAAATTGAAGCTCAGAGAGAAAGGTTAAACCGGGAGGAGGAGGGCGTTAAACGTCATCGGGACGAGAACCTGGACAACATCCGAGATTCCATCGAGCGTGACATATTTGCAGCCATGGGACAAGCTAAAGATGCCTTACCAGGTATTGGACTGGCGGATAACCGTTAAACAATTTGATGATTCGGGTTCAGGAATACAATATGGAGTCGAAGAGATGATATGTAGAGTAAATTAAGCGTTTTGTTAGAACCCCACTACTCGTGGGTTTGACTAAAAAGGAACCCCACTCATAGAGTGGGCGGCAAAATTCTGGGACAAGGGCAAAATTCTGGGACAGCCGAATACCCCGCTCAGTCCGAATTTGCTTGATTTCACCACCAAAAACCCAACTTTTGAAAGACATTTCTAAGTATCATTCGGTCATATCTTGTATCTCAATTTGAATTTTC
>NW_022158769.1:9955-16632 GCF_000260195.1 Fusarium odoratissimum NRRL 54006
TGTCCCAGAATTTTGCCCTTGTCCCAGAATTTTGCCGCCCACTCTATGAGTGGGGTTCCTTTTTAGTCAAACCCACGAGTAGCTGAGCTTGCTGTAATCCTAGACACAGGCAAGCTGCTTGCTTACCTATCCCTGTCTCTCAGTCTTTCTCTATGTCTTCCTATTCCATCTTTTCTTTCTCGTTCTCTTCGTAGTAGGTCTCTTTTCCTTGGGCTGTCTTCTTCAGTCTTCACAGAAGGAATTTCATAACTACCCTCCCAGGGGATTACAGCCGACTAGCCTCTGGCGGCCCACTAGGGATCATAACAGGGCCCTCCTAGCAGAGGCCTCCGTAATCCTTCTCCCAACGGGCTCCAGGGATGTTTAGGTACAAACCTACGGAGGAAGGGCCGGAAAGTTTTGTCCTGCCAAAACAGATGCAACAAGGGGCCCCAGTCAGCCTGAAAACTCAAAAGAAACGCGGTGAGAGATTTACCTACCTTTCTTCCCCTGTAAACCCTCTGTAACCTCACTATAGTCCTTTTCCTCCCCTTCGGCAGATTTCTCTTCCGCTTCTGACGATATCGCGACGCGTGCCTTCGTTGTGTCCCTCAAGGCGCCCTGCAGCGGCAAAACCACTAACGAATTTGCCGAGATAACCGGGCTTTCTGTGCGTCAAGTTAACCGTATTTATGCTCATGCGATAGAAAGAGGGGTTGACCCTAATCACGGACTGGTCGTTATTCTAGATTCATATCTAGAAGATGCCCCTCGATCTGGGCGGCCTTCTACAGACTTGCGTATTATAATATGCTAAAGTGATATCACACTGTGCTAAAGTGCTAAAGTGATATATAGATGAGCCAGACTTGCGTATTGTGATATGCTAAAGTGATATCACACTGTGCTAAAGTGCTAAAGTGATATAACGTTATCATATTTATAATAAGAGCATCCTGCTGTCAGACATTACGTGTATTCGGTTCATTGATATGAATTGATATATTCATGTTATATTCTGTTGAAATCTACCCCTTAGAGGTTTTACCATTTCGGTTATAATCTTAAAATATCCCTGCTTGCACATAAGACCCTAGCATCTGTTCAACACCTGCACATACTGACTCATTCATACAGTGTCAGTGAAGGACAACGTTAGTTCACGCATGTTCACTTTATCTTTTAACTTTCCTAACAAAAGTCTTTTATGTTCTACACCTATTTTCAAGGGGGTTAGTACAGTGGGATGCATTAAGTTTAAATACCAGTTATATATCTTCTTTTGCCGCTAGCCTCTTCGAGCCAGCTTTCACTTGCATATCAGTTTTTGCAAGGCTAATAAGAATAGAGTAATTAGCTAGATCGAGTTTCTTCCTCAGATTAGAAGCAGGCTAAACTCCAAATAGGCTAGACAGGGGGTATCAGTACTTCAAAAGATATTCAAACTTATTGCATCCCACTATATAACTAATAAATAGTTAGTAAAGTTTCTATTATCCTTGTTTCTGTGAAACATTTGCCGATAAGTACCCCAATAATAGAAATACAGGGGTTATATTTAAGACATGATTACATAGACATGCTGCAAGCCTCTCTGTTTTTATGCAACTTTATTTTATCGCTATTCGCATTTTCTAGCACTCCGATTTCATCCTTTTACAGTTTTGACGTCTACATTGGAAAATGAAGATATCTTACGCCAGCGTTATTATGGCGGCCGTGTCGCCGGTGGCTGCCGCTGTGGAATGTAAACAGACTAAGAAGCCTGGCTTGGCAAGCTTCGAGGGCACGGGTGGTTCTGCTTTCGACGGAAAATATAACAAAAACAACAACGACTTCTGGTATTCACGTCCTAAAAACCTTGCCACCAAGGATGGGGTTCTAAGGATCGCGAATATCTCAGACCACCTCCGTATCGTTTATATGGCTAGTAAACAATCAGTCAAAATATGTTTTTAGATCAAGCAAGGAGACGAATGCACAACAAGACTACCATTCAGAAAGATCGCAAGTTACGCCATATATAGAGGCTGAACAGAGCACCCTCCCAAGAGAGCTTAGGTATAGTGGATAATTGTTAGCTCTGGATTTACAGGGCTAATTGCTAATACCACTAGCCTATTATTAGGACCCAATAAGTTACGAACCAGTAAGTACAACCAAGCCTACGGGAACGCCACGGCAACTTTCAGCTAACCACATATGTATGCAGTGAGGAATGGAATAACGGGACTAAGGAAGTGAAGACAGGTGATCGCCTACGCCAAGGAACTAAGCGATTACCGGGCTATCACCAAACATTCACGTAAGATAGCTAATAAATTACTTATTGTTCTCTCAATAGCCGCATTGCCTAGCTGTACTATCTGGCAAACAGAAGTTAGTGTCCTTCTAGACATAGAACCCTAGAACAATAAAATGTAAATAGAATTAATAGAGCGGCATGACGGTTTTAATACAGAGGCATGACCTTACAGCAGCATAACTTTCACAGGATTTAATTCGCTAAATTTTTAATTATTAGTAGATAATGGATTCTGCCCTGCACTAAAAGTACTAACATGCATAATAAGCTTATATCCCAGATAAGCATATATCCCAAAAAATCTCAACATTCAAAATAGAAATCACCACAATAATACAGAAAATCGCTATACTCTTCCCTAGATATCGCAACAACTATCTGACATGTTCTAACGTTATGCCCGGTCTTGCTGCATCCTCCACAACGCCTTTCCTTCGTTTGTATTGACCTTCCTTGACCACCACTTCTCGATGATTCGCCCTCTACCTGCCCATCAGCATTCATCTGATCAATCGCTTGCCTTCCTTCATCTACTGTCGTCACCCCTCTTTTCTGTAGTCGGGTTCTTTTTGCCCTCCGCCGCCGGCTTAGTATCTCATTTACCTGCTGAAGGTCGCGGTTCTCAGCTCTCAATAGGGCATTCTCATGCATTATTACCTTTGTTCCCTTAGAAAGAGACTTCAGTGCTCCTAGAATGGACTCAGGAAAGCTGCTTTGATAACGTCTAGTTCTTCCTTCGAGGTACTCAGACTATGACCCGGCCTCAAGCACCGTCTTTGGCGTCTTTGAAACCCATGGGGTAGAGGGGCCGGTCCCCTCCTCAACCGGCGTTGGAGTTCGTAGCTGCACATCAAGCTTTGAGAGTACACTTTCCGGGTTAAGTGGAACAATCCCGGCTCCTCTGAATGCTGCCTGGATATTTCTTTCTGTCATGCTGGCCTGAAATGCGGCGTAAAAAGCCGGAAAGAACTCGGTCTTGGAAACGTAGGTTATAGCGCATCAGATCAGATGCTCTACTTCTCGGCCATATGCCTTTTTAAGCACTCCAAAGTACCCGACGTCAAGTGGCTAGAGTATATGAGACAAATAAGCCGGCATACAGAGCATAATGATCTTGTTATCCTTGCAGTATCTCTCAAAATCGGCGAAATGGTGGCTTTCGTGACCATCAAGGATCAGCAGACGATAGCGACGATTAGATCGCTTAGCTATACACCGGTTAAAGTGTTTTAGCCACTCAAGGCCTATCTCATTATCGGTCCAGCCATTTTGGCTCGTCGCAATGGCCCAATCGCCTGGATAACAGTAATCCATTCCCGGCCCCCAGGCTGCACTAATTTTAGTCATCCACGCCTTTCTATACCTATAACAACCATTCCGCTTGCAATAACGCCCATCATAAAGCCAGTCTCATCAAAGTTATAGATATTATCTACCAGTACTACGCCGATATTTAGGTCTCCGTGTTTACTAGATATGCCTACAAACACCGCAAGGCACGCAAGGCCAGCATTAGCAATGCCACCAAGCGAGAATACGCAGCAGCTACCGACGCAGACTTGGATGCTCTGTTAGGGGATTGCGCTTATAAGGAACAATACAGACCAGCATTAATGGCATTCTTCAAGGAACAGATGCGCCAACAACCTCAACTGCCCAAGAAGCACTTCCTAAATATGTTATCCAACGCCGCAGATATGGATGTACTGGTAATCACTGGGACGAGAGATAAGGCGCCGACTGCAACCTTGTCGCATTTAGTTCCAAATAGCAGATTGCTTAATATTCGTATCACAGCTAGTGAAAAGATGCAACAAGTTCGCCGGAAGTGCCAAGTCAATAATAATAATCGACATAACCATGATTACAAGAATAACAATCATGGCAGCAATAGTAGTAATTATAAGTCAAATTCAACAATATTAGATTACTGCCACAGTCTCATCTTTGATAATAAAGCAACGAGGGACGATATGGTCAGAAGGTTTTGCAAATAAGTGCCTGCTTCCCCTCTTCTATAAGGACCTGGAGCAACTGGCTAGTATAGTGGTCCCTGTGCCTAACTTCCCACGCCCAGGCATCAAGTTCCAACATGTGCTCAACATCGCCCAACGGCAGGGCGGGTTGGCTTTGTGTACTTCTCTGCTACGAACTTGGTTCAAAGGTGACTGGGTTAAAGTCGGTGCAGTGGCCTGTTGCAAAGCGGGAGGCTTCGTGTATACATCGGCGTTAGCCCAGCAAGTCGACGTCCCCTTGGCGCTAATCCGCGGAAAGCTTCCCCTACCCACCGTTTCTGTCAAGAAGCCTTCGTCACATATCTCATGCTCAGAACCTAATAATGTAGGAAGGAAGAGAATTAAGAGGAGTCAAGATCTTATTCCTAGGGGCGCATCGGTGGTAGTAATAGGCGACGTACTTGCCACAGGAAAGACGCTTTATGCAGTGCTTCAACTGTTAGCTGAAGCAGGCATTAGTCATAAGAATATCAGCATCATGGTTATAGCTGAATTTCTGATTCACTGCGGCCAGGAACTATTATATTATCGTGGCTTTGGTGCTATTAGTATTTAATGCCTTTTAGTTTTTAATAAGGTCTAGCTAGCAAAAGAAACTCGGGATCTCAAGAGTGCAGAGCTTCTTCTATTATTAGATATTATTACCAACGGTAATTAATATAGTAGTAACTAGTAGTAGTAGGAGGTGAGAGACTGAACCTAAGTGATTTAAATTCCATCTATCGACTGCCTCTGCGACTAGTATAAAATCTTTTTAATCACCTTCTCCACCAGCTTGCCTATATTATAAACATTAAATCCCTTCCTAAACTTAATATTATCCCAAAGGACATCTTTCCGCTTACTATCTTATAGATAATATTAGTTGCTATTTATAAAATAAAGATAGATATGCCCACCAGGATTACCTAAAGACAGCAAACAGCTTAAATTCTTCAGAGTCCTAACCCAACATCGCTCATTCTTTAGCTGCAGTCGATGCCCGCGCTGTTTATCTGCCCTATGCTCTAAGCAAGTAGGTGGTGCCTCTATTACAAAAGCTTAGCTTCTCCTTCTCAAATTAGGTACTTCGGCGCTCACTACATCGGCGGCAAGCCACCTTCCCAGAGGGTTTACCAGTAAATCCAGGCATATATTCGAAAAACATATTATAAGAGCCAAATTCAAGCAGCTGCCACGAAAGTGGTAAAGTAATAATAAATAAATAGATAGAGCTTATTACGCTCAGGAGAACAAATCCCATAAAGGCCAGTAGGTATACTAAGCCGTTTATGATTCCTCTGCATTTATCTGGTCTATACATATAAAAGCCCCATTCGGGGTTTCTTAACAGTAGAATAATCCACGACTTAACTACGGCAGGCGCGCTCCTTACATAATGGGATAGTCAGGTTATAATTAGCAGTAGTGGCTTGTTTTAACTAAGAAGTCTATTATTTCACGCAGGGATCTTAAGGAGCAAAACCATATATCGCAGGCCAGGCATGGTCTCATTGATCCTCAAGAACAACAGCCCTTAGTAATCAAGCTGGGTGATTTAAAGTAGGCAATTGATATAGGTGCCGCAAGCTTATAGGTGCCGCACTTTTTGCGCTTCTCATTGGTCTATATCCCACTTGTTAATGCACCTATATGCGTACTAGTTAGACCAATTAGGCGCTGGGAAGTTGCATGGTGGCGCGCCTGGGTGCCCATGAATTCGCCGCCAAACAAGAGGCCTTCTACTCAGCCAAAAGGCAGAAGCAGCAGTCTATTATAATTAAACTATAACGCAGCAGAAGAATTATAAGTTAAACCGCTTATCTGCAGCGAATTTAGGCAACGAATCCCAGCAAAGTCGTGACTCCCGAAAAGGAAACTAGATGCATTTCAAGGGAAGCTATTGGCTCCTGCTTAACTGTTAAGGCGTGATAGAGCAGACTGGCTTACCGCCTTCTGCAGAGTAGCCAGACGGGCCAACAAGTCTTTAAACCAATAGAAATTACTAAAAGTGCAGCACCCATAAGCTTGCGGCACCCATATCAATTGCCTTAAAGTAAAACCTGTAGGATAGAATATCCCACACAGAAGAATCAAGATAGATATAAGGCCTCAACGGCCCTTCGACTACAAGGAGTAGTTAATAATAACAATCAGTTATCACTGCACTCAGCATCCCTGCGTGATCCAACAGCATAGATTGGCCTATCTAAGCCAAGGGAAAAAAGAGGAAAGAGAGCAACAGTTGCATCCCTTTAAGGGCGTTACTTTTAGTGAAAGCCGAGTAAGTTCCCGGCCGGCACTTAGCTGACCTGCCTAAGAGCCCACTAAGACCCCACTAAGACCCCACTAATAACACTTTAATTCCTCCGGGGCTTCTATACAAGGTCTCTTCGCTC
>NW_022158770.1:0-13817 GCF_000260195.1 Fusarium odoratissimum NRRL 54006
TTAAAGTATCCCTGCCTGCACGTGAGACCCCAGCACCTGTTCAACATCTCGACGCCTCCTATTAAGTCCAGTCGCAACTCCTTGCTCTGCGCTATATATAGGGATCTTATTCCGGAGATAACCAAGCAGCAACAATATATAATATCTTAGGCAAGTATGGGATATGAGATAGGACTGGCGCAGGTATCTGTAATAACGCCTTATCTAATAATATATACTTGGCGAGCCTCTATTATTAACTTTATCCTGCAATGACGGAAGAAGATATTAGAAATTATTAAACAAGATGCTTTAGGTATATTCTTAACCTTACAGCTTAAGCCTTTCTCTGGGGAGAAGATCCTAACTTGTTTAAGCGAGAAGCCTTTACCAAGGCGGCTTTCTAAGTTAAAGAGCATAAGCTTTGGCTCTGGCAGAAACGGGGAGCGGTGGGCAAGCTGCATAATATCGTCTAGTTCGTCAGGGCTTCCCTGCAACAGAGAGAGCTAATAAAATCCCTGGCTTATAACCAGAATGACAAAGACAGCTATCAACTCTTTAAAGAGGAGCAAGCTGCCATTAACCTCAAGCTGATATAAAATAATAAAACCAGATAGAATTTAACCTTTCTGATAATCCAGCGTGCCATTCGAAAGCGAGAGCACATTAACCATTTTATTACATATCTTAAAACGAAGATATTAAAGCCCCGACAGCAGGTGCCTGTCCAAGATCAGCTTTTACCACAGGACTGGCTTCTATTAGCGGAGATACAGAGTCTACTTAAACTGCTCTATAAGATTACCATAAGGTGCCAGGGTTAGGCTAAAGAAGGACGCCATAGCGCCTTATAGGAAGTAATAATTAGAATGGAGTACTTGCTTAATTTCTTCGAGGAATAAAACCTGATATTCTTATCACCTAATAGTGGCATCAGTAAGCTAAGAAATTTCAGGGTCTTGGTAACTAAAAGTATAACTCCCCTAATTTGTCTTTGTTCTCTTTAGGCTTCTTTAACTAATAGTTTCTTAGGATCTAGCACTTAACGAATTAAGCAGGGCCGCAGACGAGAGAAACACTTGCTACAGCATGCTTAAGAGGAATACACTAATGTAGTTTTGCAAGATAAGAATCTTAATGATGATTACCGATAATGCATCCAGATCTCTATTAAGAACTGTTGGTCAAAGCTCGATGAGTATTACAGCCTACTAGGCTAATCGCCACTTTATCCGGCTGCTGTTATTCTTTACCCACGCTGGAATGTGTCTTGGCTTAAGGCGAACTGGACCAGCGATGAGCAACTAGTGTGGCTACGAGATGCTAAAAACAGTATCCAGGAATTCTTTAAATAGCACTATCTACGTAAGGAGCAGCCTGAGATATCAAGGACGATAACAAGAAAAGCGGTGCAATAAGACAAGCCTAGTCAATTTAACCAGTGGATGCAGAGCTGCGATCGGTGCATAATAAAGGAAGAAGACGAGCTTGGCGTTTACATAAGGCAAGGGCCAGTGCAGCAAGAGAACTTAAACCCTGTCCTATGGTAGAAGGATCATTAAGAAGAATACCTACATCTAAGCAAGTTTGCCCTCGACATCCTAGCAATTCCTGCTATATCTATTGACCCTGAGTGGACGTTTAGTGTCACCAAGTTAATAGTAAGCTCGCAAAGGCATAGCATAAGCCCCGAGATAATAGAGGAGATGCAGTATCTATGAAACTGGCTACGCCATTAAGCGATCACTATAGGTGAGGTGGTTAGCTTTGGTGGGGACTTGGTGGGTTAGGAGGGAGGGGAGGCTTAATAGCTTTATTAGAGCTTCAGGTCAGCACCTTCATTTCAAGTATATCAATTCAATTCAAGTTAAGTAAGTCCATGGACGATTTTATTTTAAGTAATTAAGTTGGACCCCTAAACTTGACTTACTTGAATTGAAGTCAGCGCTGGGTCCAGCCTCAGGCTGAGCTTCGTACTCTTCTTTCCAAATTGTACGGACACCAGCGATGGCGTTCTCGTGCAGACCAAGCTCAGGCATTCATTACATCCCACGTTGTAATCCTTATGGATACCAATATGTCCTATAGCATGAGTGTGAATACACGGAGCATACATCCTCATAGGCTTATCTTAGTTAGACCCCGCAACGCGACGGGGCCGCGTAGAATACGAGCGAAAACACTCATCCATGTGACACTCAGAAGTGACATTCTGCGGTGGTCTAGTCGTGAGATACGAGGGCTAAACTCAATACATGCCGTCATTTGCCGTGAAGAGTCAGTCAAGCCACGCGCCGGACCGACAAAAAGGACGATATTTAGCTCTCGGCATAGTCCCGACACATCCTCGGCAGTTGACCCCGGGCATTTAACCCCTGCTATTTGCGGTACGTGCGAGATCAAGGTCTAGTGGAGAGGTTGGCAAGGTCGTGGTCAGATCAGAAGATACATCAGCCACCAAGGTATCCACACCTGCAGATAGATACTATAGATGCTGATTTTCTTAAAAGCCAAGTTAATTTAGTAGAAGTTCCTACTCGCAGTAGCATAAGGGTCTTTTGGTTTGTCATATCAACCGCCGATAGGTTATCTAGGCTAACGTTTGACCACCACGTATTACTCTTAATTCCACAAGTCAATATCAGCTTATATTATAGGAAGCTCTATATAATAGAGATCTCCACCCTATTTACTTAAAGTGGGTTAGTGCCAGACTGACGGATTTACAGTACAGGGGCCTGAACTTTATATCGTAAACTCTAATAAAATAGTTGCCGATTTTCTGCGTAGCCCATGAAGCCTACCTGCTAGAAGCAATTTATCCGAAGACATACGAATTCATAGCTTAGAATTAGGAAGAGAATTCTCAGCAAGGGTTATAATAGTACATAGAATACGGAGTACAAGGGATATGTAGCTTGCATCCAAGGGAACGTGACAGGGTATACCATACATCCACATTTCATAATCAAAACAAGTTAGTTAAGTCGCCCACCCTAGTTTTGGCCCACCCCTGGCTTTGGCCCGCTCTATTTAGCCTACATCGCACAACTGGTACGTCGACGTAACTAGGTCGCAACAAAGTCAAATTAAATGGTAAAAATACAACAAAAAATCACATTTGGCGCCCTTTAGTCGCTTTCTTCGTCTGCACTTGAATCCCGCTCCATATAGGGTTTTGTTGGTCGCCGATTGCGTGCCGACCGTCGAGCCAGTGCCGGCTCCTCTTCCGACTCAGAGCTACTCTCCCCCTCCACGATAATGACCTCTTGTACCTCATTTCTTGCCTTCCGAACACGTTGTTGAGGCTCTCGATTAGCTTGCGCAAGTATCTGCGCAAGGCTTGCAAAACGCTCGTTCGGATCTTAGACGATTTTACGACGTTTAGCCGGTTTTGCCTGGGCGAGTTCCACCCGCAAGCCTTCGATCTCACGGTCCCTTAGTATAACCTCCATCGCAACCTTATCCAACGCCGCAGCGGCTTTTCGAATAGATAGTCGTGAAGTGGGAGAGCCGCTCTTCTCGGCAAATAGCTTTACGACGTCGCCGCCGCGTTTTGGTGTTGAAATATCCGAGGTGGCACGTTGTGGTATAGCTGGCTGTTTAGCCACCACCACCCATCGAGAATTTAGAGGTTTGGCTACGTTTTTAGGGTATAAGCCTGTCGCCTTCCACCCAGATTGAAGGTTTTCCTTTCGAAGACCAATTTCTCGAGCTTTCGCATAAAATTCAAGAAAGTTTGCCTTTCTAACCTTTGTCATATCTGTCAGAGCCATATGCTTGCCAACCAGCCTATAATAGGCCGTTTTTAAACTAGAAAAGCAGCCGAGATCCAAGGGCTGGAGGACATAGGAAGTATAAGCAGGGAAAAAGAGTAAGTGAATATTATTTAGGTAACACATAGTCATAAATTCGTCCGAGGTATAACTGCCGTGACCGTCGACGATAAGTAGGCGACCATCGGCTGGATCATCAGGTTGCATTTGGGGTAAAAACACCTTCCCTAACCACTCGACAGCAATATCATTGCTTATCCACCCGTTTTCCGAAAAGGTAACATGCCAGCCAGGATGCTTAGCTAGGAAATCCTTCTTGAACTATTATTCTTGGATACTTTTGGCCTTAAAGATGACCAGAGGGTTCAAAGTGACCCCGAGCGCCGAGATGCACTCTACAATAGACGTCCAAGTCTGGGCATTTATTGTTTTGACTGGTATCGCGTTAGAGTTCTCCTGCGAGGAGCCGATAATAAGCCCGTTAATACCTTGGCCCTCCATAATGCCGCCCTCGTCGGCGTTATACCTCCGCCGGGGAGGGATCCAGCTCACAGTCTCATATAGGTTGAACAGGTGCCTGATATTATCCGGAGTGGCCGCATTTATACGTTTCTAGTCAGTTCGACGGCCTAACTTTATCTTAATGGCCAAATAGCGCTCCACGAAGTGACTGGACCACTTCCTCCCTAGGGGTTTGTAATCACCTTGTTATTTAAGCACGCTGCTAGCGATTGCTCGAACTTGTGCATGTGTTGGCGCGTAACCGAGGGCCTCCTGCCGCAAAATCCATTGCTTAAGGTGTTCTTCCTGATTGGCCGTGAGCCGCTGTTGGTCGTCGTATGCCGTACGTTGAGGTTGGGCACCATTAAGGCGGGCATGAAGTGTCCCTCTTGGTACTCCATGGCGTGTGGCAGCGGTCCTGACGGCAACCCCATTCCTGACGTCCACGATGGCGTTTTGTAGGTCCTGCTCAGTATATTCAGGCATTTCGAACACGGAGAGGGAAATACAAAAGAAAGTAAGTCAATTGGAGAAAAATTCGATTTTTAACAATTTATCGTAGGTGGCAGCGCTGATCTGATGCGTGCAGCGGAGCGCGTTTGTGGGGCGGACCAAAGCCAGGGGTGGGCCATAACTAGGGTGGGCGACTTAGCATGGAGATAGTCTTGAGAGAGAGTATGCCTGACAGGGCGGACAATGTGTCCATCAGTTTAAACTCTGCTGTGACAAAGAAAGCAATATGCTGAATTCCAGATGCTATACCATGGCGAATAATCTGTCTTCTTACTGACATGGGCCTCAATTCTGCTAGGTTGGGCAACAGGAAAATAGTTCTGAAGACGCAGAGGCGGACACACGGGGACCCTGAAGATAGGATCGTAGTTTTTTCCCATTCAGAGAACGCCTCCTTACACACCATAGCAACAGATGAGCACCCTGTTTGTTGAACCACTCGACATACAGGAGGTGACTTATCGCTAGTAGGGTAGAGAGAATCGGGCTCGAGAGACACGACGGCCATGCGGGCGTTTTGACAACTTATTCTCCATATCTGTGCTCGTATCTCGTACGGCAAAAGTTTGAAAGAAGTGAAAACCATATCGGTAAGTCTGGTATGTATTGTACTAGCTATAACTGTCTCACCGTGGCGAAAGGAGACAATGCGGTTGGGTTTTTTTTACGGGCAGAAAAACAGGAGGAACCGTATAGACCGCTGAACATGAACGAAGATTAATTCAGCATTCAACATGAAAGTGAGAGGTTTACTATTTCTGAACCTTCATATCTGCCAAATGCAAGCTCTTAAAGAAACGCCAATTAAGGGCTGTTAGACAATGATAATTCTATTTCTGTCCTTAATGACTTTCGAAACTGGTCGGAGAGGTGCTCAATAGAAGGTTCTATTTTTCAACATCCACGGTGCCCCCTGACTCGTCACCAAAAGAGATTTCGTTGGAAAATGAACAAGGTGATCAGACAAATCTATTAATGTCGCTGGAAGTACGTCATGGAAAGAAGGACTCACCAGTGTTTTTCAATGTCCTATTCAAAGTTGATTTACAATAACCCTCGAGCTTGGTCACATGCATTATGTCACCGGCATGGCCTTGTGGGGTAATTAATTATCCAATGCCCGACGTTGCGGCACCGAGACCAGCAACCTATAGCAGTAAAACCATGTTATTGAATCGCTTGATTATTCCAGAAGAGTATACTATTTTTAGTTATCACTCTTAACTAGCAACGTTGACTCATTTCAGATGGCCTAAATTAGCCCGTCTTGGTTCAGGCGCAGAGCTCCTGTAGTTTCTATATAACACGCAGCATTTCCAGGTGAATCAAGTAGCTCAGTATGAATCGTCGATTTTTCAAACATATTCCTTCCTCCCCTTGAGATCAATGTCAGCTGAAGGATATATACTGCATGACCCTTTGCGTTTTTCCTTTATCATGCATGCCGCTGAGGGTGCAGACAAGATAATGAATGGTTAGTTTCGGCCTGCATGCGTGGAAGTTTGCTGCAGGACAAGCACAATCATACTGAACTTGTAGGACCATTACGTGCAGCCCAGATTAAACAGGTTTGATTCGTATCGTATAGTTTTTAATGCCGTCATCATTCATCTTTTGCTTTCCTTGCTTTTCCCGCTGACTGGCCGCAGCTTGTTAAGGCGTAGAATGTCTCGCACTCGCACTAGACGTTTGATTTTCCAAAGTTGACTCACTTAAGCCTGGCGGGTAAATTTCATCGTTTTCGTGCTAATTATTGAACCTGCCCTATTGTCGACTCCACCTCATACAATATCGATGGTAGAAGCATTAGGTATACTCTATTTACATTGGATGCGCTGTAACAAAATGGAGCGTCCTGCCCGTGGCACAAAATACGAATGAATATTTCGATACATGTTGGTCGAAGGACTTGTCGATCTTCGGTAGATAGATATACCACGATTGTCAACTTCTTTCTCGATAACAGTCCTGTTAATGCTTACAGCGAATACTTCACAACAGCCTTACAGGAAGCGGTAAGGAATGATCGAAAGGAGATAGTCCAAATTCTGCTCGACATGAGTGCTGATTTAATCTTGATTGAGTACCAGGAAGCATACTGAGTAGTTGACTAATAGTAAAGTTACGGGACGAAGGATAGATTGCGGAAAGTTCTTGCGCTATCTCTTAGGCTGGAAAGCAGGAAGGTATCGATATTCGAACTTGTAATTCATCATTCATTTGAAATGGCCAGGGAAGCCATCTTTATATACATACTGCACCTATCAAGTAAATATAAGTCATGACCCTATTAAGCTTATCCCTTTTTCTTTCTAGTTCAAAGACCTAGCACAGCCGAATTTCTTTTAATCTCAGTCTTAATGGATAACTTGAGCCAAGTCATCTCTACGACCTGGTGGAAGGTGGTGGATACGCGAGTAGGGCTGATGTCCAATTGAAATGGGGTTAGTTTTTACACTTCAGGAACAATCGAGTTCCCAGAGGTCCGCTTTCTTCTGTCTCTGTTCTGTCATTTTGGGTTTTTTCCACGCCAGCCTGTATTAATATATCCGGGGGCCCACAAAACACATGTTACTTTTATCGAGGCGCTATCACTAATCCAGCAGAAATATGTCAGACATTACGTGTATTCGGTTCATTGATGTGAATTGGTGTATTCATGTTGTATTCTGTTGAAATCTGCCCCTTAGAGGTTTTACCATTTCGGTTGTAATCTTAAAATATCCCTGCTTATACATGAGATCCCAGCATCTGTTCAACACACCCCCCCAGACTGGCCATCATGGCTTAGTCTATGCAGTCCGTATTCCTATTATTAGGTTAGCCATCCTTCTGATCCCTTATTCGACTCTTCCTTTATCGAGATATTCCTCTGTTCTGATAAAGTCCTCTGCAGTGAGTTCCTTGGTCCTTCTCTCTTGAATCCTGTCCTTAATATCTACTAGGCCAACCTGTGTGATGAACTTCTGGAACTGCTGAGCGGGTAATGCCTTCGTGAGGCCATCTGCAATTATCTCGGTGGTAGGAGTATGCCGGACTGAGATCCGGTTAGCGAGTGCTTCCTGGCGCAGCCAGTGGTTATAGATATTGACGTGTTGAAGTTTGGTCTGCAGGAGCGCCACGTCGGAATTAATAAGCCGAATGGTCTGCGTGTTATTACACTGAATAGTAATTCTTAAGTTATTAAGAGTTATGCCAAGCTCGGTGATTAATCTGGAGATGAATATGGACTCCTTTGCAGCCTGCGCAAGTGCCAGCAACTCCGCCTCTGTTATAGAGGTAGTCACGGTGTCCTGCTTGTTAGCGCGCCATCCAATAGTCCCTCCAAATAGCTTTATTACGTAGGCTTGCGAGCTCTTCCGATTAATTGTGTTATTGGCAAAGGAAGCGTCACTATACACATCAAAAGTGTCTGTTTCGCCGAGTTGTAGTGCAAGTGCCCTGGTGTTTTATAGATACCAGAATAGGTGGTCCAAGGCCTCATAGTAATCATCGCTCGGGTTTATATTAAATTAACAAAGTCAAGAAACAGCAAAGGCAATATCAGGTCAAGTGATTACTGCCAGGTAGAGCACTGATCCAGTCTTGCGTTAATACTGCTGTATTGATGCTATTAATGCGTGCTCTTTGTTTAGAAGAAGTTCTTTTGTGGTCATTAGAGTAAGGGAAGGCTTTCCCCCTTGAATCCTAAAATGACTAGTGATCTTATCCACGAATAACGATTGCGACAGCTAAATCAGACGTTGGTTTTGGTTGCAAATAATCTTAATTCCAAGAAACCACTATAGCGTATTTCCTCTAGAGAGTTGGTATTTTTCTCAAAGCTTGCCTATTGTCCATTTGACCGATTTTTAATTAGTCTTCTTGTAGGCAACAATAAGGTTATCTACATAAAAGAATATTAATATTCCTCCTTTCGAGAGATAGCATGGCTTATAAGGTATAGACTTAAACCTAATGTTCGTAAAGGTAGTGGTTAGTTCCTTTTGCCAAAGTAATGGTAACTGGCGCAAGCCGTATAGTGCTTTCTAAAGCTTAAGAATTAGACCAGGCTTTTAGTAGCCTCTGGGCATCCGCATATAGACGTCCTGCTTTAGTTTAGTATTAATAAAGGCGTTAATGACATTATACTGGAGAAGTTCTAAATCAAAGCGAGCAGCTATAGCCATGAGTGTTCGGAAAGATCTGCCGGCAAGTGTAGATGCATAGGTATCCTCGTGTATCGACTTGGCCTGTTGATCGCCTTGTACAACAAGCCGGGCCTTGCACTTGGTGAACCATCCGTGCTTGTCGAACTTATATATATAAACCTATATGCAGTCCAGGAGTTCCTTGCCTGCGGCTTCTTCTCTCTGAACCTTATGCCAGGAGCGTATTTCTTTATGGCTTTTAAGATAAGTCTTTTCTGCCTTGCAGAATAGGTTACCTAGTAAATGGTTCTTAAGGTCTTTATGCCTTTTTGGCAATATTAGCATATCTCGCTGGTGTATTCGGCGTTGGCCGTCACCTAAATCTATCAGCTTTGCAGATTGTGTTTTGCAATTAGGAGAATCTATCAGCTTAGTAGATTCTCCTCGACTTCCCATAGACTGAGGTTCTCTGCTATTAGGGTGGCAGCTGGCCGAGCTCGCCTGCTTCTCGAGCTTCTGCTTACTTACCACCTTGCTATTCCAGGTCCCTTTCACAGATGCAAGTCAACCGGCATTAAATGCGGCCTCCTAGTAACTGCTCGGAGTTAAAATAACACAAGGGGCTCTATTTGCGCCGTCTCATCCCGGGGAAGTGCCAGCGCTAGGTGGGACATGCACCATCTTGGCAGCTTGTAACTGAGGGGGGTTTTCCCCCTCCTTCCTCACGGGAGGTTCTCTGATAGTAGCGACCAGAAGGGCAGCAGGCCGTAGAGGGCAAGTCTCCGGGGTCAGGTAGGGAGTGAATCGAGCGGTCATATAGGGGTGATCAGTCCCGTCAGGCTCTTCTCGATTGCGATCTCCTACGACTAGTGTCCTGCCAGTCTTACCCTGCGTAATCGTGGGATCACGTTCAAACCCTATATATGGATAACTTGCAGCCTCCCGCTTAAACACTAGTCCTTTAGGCAAGGCGCTTAATTCCTTGTCTTCTTCTTGGGTAGAAGCATCTAGATTAATGCTAGATCCCTGTAGGACCTCAGTATTAGTGAGATGCTGAATCAGTTCTTCCTTGGTTAGTTCTTTTAAATTATCCTTGAGGTGTTGGATATCCCCAGAGAATGTCTCCTTCTCGTTGAAGATCATATCTCTAGTAGAGATGACCTTGTTGGTTAACGGATTCCAGACCCTGTAGATGTTTGTCGAGTTATACCTGACCAGGTATCCTATCTACCCTCGGTGATTGAGTTGTTATCGCTGATTCTTCTTTTTCAAAGCATCGGTCGTCATCGCGAAGGCTTTATAACTGTATACGCGTAGGTATGTTTAATCGGGCTTATGCTCTGTGATAACCACGCCGTCCCTAAAGGCAAAGTAAGTGTAGAAATGCTTATATGGTATTTTCTAATTGTAGATATACTTAGGTATCCTATTGTATAGGTATACGGCAGCACGCCAGATCTTAACCCAAAGGAACGAAGGCAGCTTTGCTCTGATTCTCATTGCGCGAGCTTTCTCCTTGATCACACCCCCCGAGCGCTCTGCGCCGCTATTTTAACTTTAGGCATATGGCGCGGAGGGCTCTAGGCGTATCCTGTTTTTAATACTAAGGAAGTCACTTACCTGGTGACTATCCGGGATCTTATTATTACACTCGATAACTTCGGGCCTACACTGGAGTTATCGCTCTAGTGTTCTGAGTAGATGCTCAAGTGCACCGATAAGCGTTAGTGCAGTTTGATCAGGAAGATAATAATCCTAGATATAGCCAGAGTAACAGTCGATAACCAGCATAGCTGAAGTGTAGCCTGGATCCCCACTTATGTCATAGAAATCAATAGCAAGTCGGATTCTAGCCTTCTCAGGTAGAACTCGACTTTGTCGATGGACTTGGCGCTTCACCTTTGCCATTCCATAAGCATTACACTTAACCATGGAGATCCCTCTGATCTTTACCCCTCGAGATTGGCCTACGAGGTGCTTGAGTGCTTTAGGCCCTAGGTGTCCAAGTCGAAGGTGCTAAAAGGTTTCATCTCCACTGCGAGGAGGGCGTTTAGTCCACGAATCATACTGTTTTTATTTAGCTAGGAATGCCGCTGCCGTTGTTAATTTGTCGATATACTCCAGTACGTACTGGTCGAAATAATCCGTTAATGTGCAGAGGATTAAATCATCTTTCCTGCGGATTTAGTTATTATTCCCTTTGGTATCCTAGTAGTAGCCCCTTTTCCGCAACTGGCGGTATGACATAATATTGCATGCAAAGTTTATGCAATGAGCTACATCTCGCAATCTGAGAAGAGAGGGTCCTCGAGGTCCTTGAACGCAAATATCTACGTTCCCGTACCCGTGAATAGCCACTGGTGACTCCCCTGCGTAGACGAAGTCTCCAGATGGTGCTGGTCGGTAGTTGAGGAACCTGCATACTTCATTGAAGATATGGATTATCGATCCAGAGTCAAGGATGGCAGAATATCTAAGAGGGTAGGAGGCACAGTTAAAGGCTGTGATAAAGTTATATATCACTAGGTAGGTTGCCTTGATGTATACTATACCCCGCCCAAGTCACTCATCCTGAGTAATTCTGTCTCTACTTTTGGACAATTATTTAACTTCCTCTACCAAACCAATATTATTCTTAAGATGGTTATTTATTAATCGTTATATCGCCTAGTTAGGCTCCTATCCTTCGGCTTTCTAGGCTAGGAATAAGTATTAGCAGCCTTTCTAGTCATAGAAACCTAAACATCCTCGACAGGTAGGGCCATCTAGGTTCGGATTAATGGTTATCTCTGCTTATTTTCGTTTTATTAATACTCCTCTTCCGCCGCCTCATGCTCTATGCCTATGGCCTTGGCCTTGCGTATCTCGATATACATAGGATGTTTCATCCGTCGCCTAATCTGAGGCATCTCCTTAGACTTCAATAGTGTCATTATCGCGGTCTGTGATTGCAGGTCTATCGTTCCTGGATGCAGCGCCATATATAGCTGCGAATGCGCCTTTCTTGATTCCTGACGGCCTTCCGCTAGCGTTAGCCATTTTGGCTTCATATTAAATATCAGCAGCGACCTCTCGATAATTAAGGGAATTATTGAGGATTTAAGGGCGTCGGTGTTATTGGAAAGTAGATACCTAGCTGGGGAGGATGTGATATATTGCTTAGTTTAGGTCTTCCGCCCAGCATTATGCATCAAGGGCATTAGGGACTTTCTTGCTAATCGCTTCGGCCATAATCATCTCCCACTCCATGACCCACTCGTTAAGTTTATTGATCTTCAGGACTATATATACGGCTTTATGGTACTTATTGCGTGCTTCGGGTCGAAGGCGTTTGTTATATACCACTCCAGATCTTTATAGCTCCTGATACCACTTATCTAATTGGTCTCCTGTGATGTAGGATGTTTTCTAATACGTGGCCGAGACCGTCTTAAGGATAAACTCGACCAGCTTCTGCTCCTGTTTCTTCGTCTCTCTATACGCCGTTTCTTTCAGAGAGTAGATCCTGATATTATGCTTGTATTCCGCTCTTCCTTCAGACGTCAACTCTCCGATTCGCCGGGGCGGTACGTAATCTGAGCCGGGCGTCATTGTGCCACTATCGGGATCGTCCGGATCTGCTTGTCTGGGGTAGTCTCGGATTTCTGGAAGTTCTGGTCGCTGAGGCCATCGGATACGATTAGTCGGATCAATATACTGCCATAGGTCGTAGGTGTGCGCCAGTTTCTTGAATTCGTTGGACTAGGAGTCCCAATCCTCCGGAGACGCGTAGCTAATGGTCCTCTCGGCGTGTTTGGCTGACATGGTGATAGAATGAACCGAAGGCCGTATGCAATTGGGTGCGCGGGTCGCTGAGATGCAATTGAGACTCTTAATTGTCAGACATTACGTGTATTCGGTTTATTGATGTGAATTGGTGTATTCATGTTGTGTTCTGTTGAAATCTGCCCCTTAGAGGTTTTACCATTTCGGTTGTAATCTTAAAATATCCCTGCTTGCACGTGAGATCCCAGCATCTGTTCAACATAAGCATGCGACGCAGATAAGCATGCGACGGAAAAACATCAACACCAGCGAGAACGAAATTTTTGAAAACAACAGCTATTTACAGCGCCGCAACACCGTTCCGACAGGTTAATTGGATAGCCCAGTGTCGGCCGCATTGCCCAGTGCGACTCAGAACATCATGGCGACCCCGTGGCCCCAGGACGAAATTTGGCCCACTGATTACCGAGAGCACGCCACAAATTTGAGCAAATATCTTCAAAAGGCACTGTCAGCCATCGACAATGGAGATGGTCTGCCTGTCGCATCCCGTGGAGTTCAAGTTGCACTTATTGGAGCTCTCACCCTCATCGTCAAAATGCAGAGCACACCCGATCTTGGTCACGTTTACGAAGCCGTGAAAAACGGCCAAGCTGAAATAAAAACCGCAGCAGAAAATTTAGCGCAACACATCAACAGCCTCAAAAATGATCTCAATGAAACAAACACCCAAGCTCAACAAACCATGGAAGAAGTCCAGCGCAGTTCGGAGATTACGACAGACGCAAAAGCGGCTACAAAGGAAGCCACAGAGATCGGTAAAGCAACGATGAAAATGATCAGAGACATGAAGCTCGTAAGCCAGCAGAACCAAGCCAACGCCATGCCTACCTACGCCAACGTGCTAGCAAGGGGAGGGCTAGCGGCAAGCATGCATAACCCACAGAACCAGAAAGCGTCACCTGTTCAGACCCTGCGTGAGATTATCATCAACATCAGAGACCCTGTCACTATAGCCAACATCAGAATGATGAGCCCACGCAGCCTGAAGTCACATGTAGACCTCGCAATCGAGCAAAGCAGCAACGAACACATAGAGAACATCAAGGTAGTATCCTCCAATCAGCTTAAGAGCGGTGACCTGAGCATCAAG
>NW_022158770.1:13917-16564 GCF_000260195.1 Fusarium odoratissimum NRRL 54006
TAATAGGAAACACTCTTACAATACTACAGTACAACGTTAGAAAATCAAAGGACACAGTCATGGCCACGCTCTTGCGAGATCCCGATATAGGGCGATACGACATCCTCGCCATCCAGGAGCCATGGAAGAACCCATTTGACACGACAACTCACCATCCAGCCAAAGACCAGTTTCACCTATGCTACCCAGACAAGGATCGAAACTTCCCAGCTAGGGTCTGCTTTTTTATCAATAAGAGGCTCGATCACTCCAGGTGGCACTTTAGAGAGGCAAGCAGAGATCTCTGCTCGCTGAACCTAGTACTCGGAACAGAAGAAGAGCAGCAGATTGTGATACACAACGTCTATAACCCAACAAAAACTGCAACCGAGAGAGGAAGCACGCTTCCACTCCTGGAGCTGGCCATAGAACGATCGTCCCATCATGAACAAATCATTATTGGCGACTTCAACCTCCACCACGAGCTATGGGGAGGTGATCGGGTCCAGCGAGCAGACCATGATGCCGCTGAGCTCACCACAATCATGGAAGACTACTGTCTCACGAGCAACCTTGCTCCAGGCACTATCACATATGAAGAGTGTGACGGAAGAACGACCATAGACCTTTGCCTCACGACGGCTGGCCTTATAGACAGACTGATTCAGTGCGAAATCGAAACAGACATGGACCATGACTCTGACCACCTACCTATCACCACCTCATTAGACCTAAACATTATCAAAATGATAGCTAAGCCCCGGCGAAATTGGAAAGCGTTAGACGAAAAGACATTCACTCGCGTGCTGCAACGGGAGCTTCCGCCGCAACGAAGATCAAGAACAAAGACGGCTTTGGACAGACATGTGGAAGAAGTAATGGCAGCCATAACGGCAGCTGTCGATGAAGCAGTACCGAAGACGGCTCCGTCACCGAGATCGAAGCCAGGGTGGAACGAAGAATGCTCTGCAGCCTTGGCAGAATCAAAACGACTCCGTCGGCGACACAGCCTGTATCGTACCGAAGAGACATGGGAAGCATACCGTGCGGCGCGAAATGACAAAGGTAGAGTTATCAAGAAAGCACTCAGACAGAACCATCGGGAGAAGGTAGAAGAAGCTGCCCAATCCCCGGCAACCCTCTGGCGGTTAGCAAAATGGGCCCGAAACAGACACAGTCAAACACCGAACGTGACACCCGCGCTAGTCGACCCAGCTACAAAGCAGCAAGCAATAACCCCTAGCGAAAAAGCAGAGCTTCTCAGAAAGACCTTCTTTCCGGTGCCACCTGACACTGATATCGAAGACATAGAGAATGCCAACTACCCTGCTCCCATAGCCATGCCACCGATAACAACGAGGGAAATAGAGGAGGCCATTGAGGAGGCAGCCCCGCTCAAGGCTCCAGGACCGGACGGCATCACCAATAAAGCACTCCAAATCGCCTCTCCCTGGATCAAGCACCATCTCACCAAGATCTTCAATCAGTCCCTCGCCCTTGGCTACTATCCGGAACACTTTCGACAATCCACAACGGTGGTCCTCAGGAAGCCAGGGAAAGACAATTATACCGTACCAAAGGCCTACAGGCCGATCGCTCTATTAAACACTACAGGAAAGATCATGGAAGCGGTCATAGCAAAGAGGCTGAGTTATCTCGCCGAGACTCATAACCTGCTGCCTGATACCCATATGGGTGGAAGAAAGCTGAGATCAACAGAACACGCCCTTCACCTCATCATCGACAAGATATATGACGCCTGGAACACTGGGCAAGGCAAGGTGGCAAGTCTACTGCTTCTGGATGTATCAGGGGCGTTTGACAACATTTCACATGCACGCCTACTACACAATCTGCGGAAGAGAAAGATAGATGAAAGAACAGTCAAGTGGATCGGAAGCTTCCTGCGCCCAAGATTCACAACGCTATCAATTGATGGCTTCACATCTGAACCCTACAAATTAGAGACAGGAGAGCCACAAGGATCGAATCTGTCACCGATCCTCTACCTCTTCTACAACGCAGACCTAATCGAAAAGTGCGGAGAGCTAGACGACACGGCCACAACAGGCTTTATAGATGACGTGGCTATACTTACCTGGGCAAACTCCACGAAAGAGACATGCAAGAAGCTCCAAGAGGCACTCTATATCGCAGAGCAGTGGGCGGCCACCTATGCGTCTATCTTCGCGCCAGACAAATTCCAGCTTACTCACTTCACACGGACGAGAACAAGAATAGACGTCGAGGAGCCTCTGCAAACAAGATGGGGCACGATCGAACCAAAGAAAACATGCAAATACCTAGGTCTCATCATGGACTCCACCCTCACCTGGAAACAGCACATAGATGAAATACAACGCAAGGTCACCAACACAGTCAACGCCCTCAGCAGCCTCGGTGGTTCGACTTGGGGAGTGACAATGAGAGAAATGAGAAACATATACAAAGGAGTGGCTGTGCCGCAGATGATGTACGCCTGTTCTGCCTGGTCGAATGCAAACTGGAGAACCAGGGACAAGCCATACACAGAGCGAACATTGAGCAAGCTTCAAAGCCTACAGGCCAGAGCTTCTAGGGTGATTAGTGGAGCGTACAAAGCAGCATCGATACCTGCCCTTGACGTGGAAACATACCTTCTACCAGTCGAACAGCAGATCTTCAAGCA
>NW_022158811.1:0-15647 GCF_000260195.1 Fusarium odoratissimum NRRL 54006
TTCTGTTGAAATCTACCCCTTAGAGGTTTTACCATTTCGGCTGTAATCTTAAAGTATCCCTGCCTGCACGTGAGACCCCAGCACCTGTTCAACATTACCTAATTAGAAATTATTATGGGGCCCCTTCTTTCCCCAGACCCGCGGCTATAAGAGCGGCTGACTCCCCCACACCATCTCCAACGTGCCCAATCTTAAACCAGTAAAAGCTAAAATCTTTCAAGTTCTGCGATGCCCACAGACGCCCCTGCCGCCCGGCGACAAGCTACGTCGCCCAATAACGAGTCCCTGAGGCTCAAGAAAAGGGAGTCAGACCGCAAGGCCCAGCGCATCTCACGCGAGAGGACCAAGAACCGCATCGCCTATCTCGAGGATCTTGTTCAGAAGCTGAGCAGCGGAGATGATAACGGCAAGACCTTATCATTAATGGCCCAACTGTCACAGGTAACGGAGCAGCGGGATTCGCTGGTTCGCTTTCTTGATTCCACATCCTCGTCCTTGACTAAGCGTCTCTCCGATGCGAAGAACTGGGAGAGCAGGACTTCACCCGAGGAGCAGCCTCAAGTACAGCCAAGCGTATCTGGTACTATTTACAGGGAATTTCCTGCGTTGCTACCGGACTTGGTGGAGACGTTTCCGGCCGACAATGAGCTTGGTCTGTTTTCGCCTGACTTCGCTAGGACCCTCCCGACCCCAAAGGACACAGCATTAGACGGCGACCAGACATGTATAAACCAAGAGTTCGGGACAGAGCAAGATCGCCTCCTGCCTCCAGCTACGTACAGTGTATCGCATGGCTACTCCGTTGTTAACGCGATTCCAGCCGCGTCAGCGTCTGCATCAGATCAGAAATCCCATTGCGATTGCACTTCCTCAGAAACAAGGCGGCTCTCGGATGGATCAGTGGTTAGCCGAAACATATGGCAAGCGGGCAACCAGGCCTTAAAGGACCCTACACTCCTATCGGCCTCGATGCTTGAGTTAGAACACAACGCCAGTGATGATGTCCCAATACGCGTTGTGCTTTATGGCTGGGATCATCTTGCGCAGTCGGGGAAAATGACATTACTTTGGAAGAGGATTCGGCACCTCGACGAGATTTGCTTTTCTGCTTGTGGCCAGGTAGAGCGTCTTGCCGTGATTCACATGGTTCACCGCTACATGCGCGCCTACGCCAACCCAACATCAGCCAACACTACCATTTTGCCGCGATGGTATATGAAATCGTTTGTCTCAACCTCCTTCCACTTCACTCACTACCTAACTGGGTTGCCCAAGTACGTCATCACAGGATAGCTCTGGCCATCCAGCCGTTGACTACCTTGCCTGGTAAGACTCAAATCAAGCCTCTATGGGCGTAACTTCGAGAGCTTATAGTAATCAACAGGCCGTCCCTACGCCGTCAATTTATAGACTACCCGCATCGATACTGTAGTAACCTATTCTGGCACATGTTTGGAGAGCACCTGCGGATCTCATGGCCCTACGAATTCCGTGATGCGTATATCATCAACGCAGGGCTCGGTAGGTATAGCCTTTCGTCCCTATTCAGGGACACAATCTCCAATCTCGGCTCTTGGGCCATGCATTCGGATTTCTTTTACCATTTCCCTGCACTTGTTCAGGACGTGCCCAAGTTCCAGCAAGATAGTCTTCCCGTTACTATTCATTCTTTGCGTTTTCAGCCCAACTCATTAGGGTACTTGTCTCAAAGTCGAACTCCGTCACATCAGGGCACTCTTAAGGATACGCGTGGCACAATTTCTGATGCTTCTAAGGATGGTGAGGACGATCAGGGATGGAGTTGCGATCCTAACTCCGGACATTATAACTGGTTTTTGGACGACCTTTAGCCTTATTATTTACTTTATATCCAAATTCTTTAATTATCAAGTCATGTTTCTTTTTCTTCTTGACTAGGTATTTAACAACGAGAGAAGTAACACCATGATACAAAATGGAGTTGCGAATTCCTGTCCTCAGTTATCGGTTACTCATCCCTGCAAACTAATTTGGCAGCTCCCTGTTCTTCCGGGTTTCAAAGATCATTTCAAGCTTTGGGCAGAGAAGTGTAAACCCGTCTGCCAGCCCGTCTTGAAATAGCTCGGATGTTTGGTCCGGAGCAAAGCGGATGTCAAACTTGGAGACGATATGCGACAAAACATGCCTAATTTCAAAAAGCCCAAGTTGCTTTCCAGCACAAGAGTAACGCCCTGTGCATTAAGTCAGACCAGACAAGACAAGAAAATTTATTGTCAGATAAAATGGCTTTTCTGTAGGGACTCACCAATGGAGAAGGGGGCAAAAGCTGAAGCGTCGCGAACGAGTTCGGGCTGCGTTGTCCATCGCTCGGGAATAAAGTTGTTGGGGTGCAAAAAGCATCTTTCGTCTGGCCACACGCACGCATGGTCAGCTGTGTCCCGAGATAGGTTTGCCCAAGCGGTGGTGATCACTACCTACCCCGGTTCAATGTATAGGTCGGTGTTTGGACAATCATATTTCCTGGGATAAATGTTCCGTTGATTTGCAGGCCTTGCGGGGGTGTGATTCTCTGCAGACCTGAGGGAATAGCTGGGTAAAGCCGCATTGTCTCATCGATGACAGCCTGCAGGTATTTAAGTTTGGCAAGAGCGCTGTGGCTATGAGTATCCTCTAGCTTCAGGAGATCGTCAACTTCTGTTCGAAGCTTCCGGTAGACATCGGGATGACGGGCCAGCTCAAACAGGGCACATGTGAGGCTTGTGGAAGTAGTGTCGCTGTGTAATGTAAATGGATCAGTTCTCCATCATGCCTTGACACATCCTTTACTCCAAAACATACCTCCCTGCAACCACAATAAGGTGGGCATCGCCCAGGAGGTTGAGTTCGTCTTGCTTCGTGTGGACTGACTGTTCCCTGTACGCACCAAGGAGCCAGGAGAATAAGTCAGGAAGGTCTGGCTCATTCTGCTATCTGGTCAGAGGAGAACGGATGGATACTACTGGACGAACGGTATTACCTTTGTCCTCTGATCCACATGTGTTCTTAGCCATTTCAGAAAGTTTGCAATCTGGTAGTTTAAGATAGGTATGCTCTTTATGAGTAGATAGAGCCACGAGGATCGAGCAATCTGAGTGCCCCATAAGGTGGATGTTTGTGTCAGGTCCATGTAATAGTGCCTGACTCCGTCATTAAGCATATTGAAGCTCTTCCCAAATGCAAGATCACCCATGACGTCGAATCCGTAGAAGTTGCACCATTCCGCAATGTCCACCGGTTTGCCACATCTCTTTTGTAGCTGACTGATTAACAAACGCGTGTATTTTTCTACTCTTGGCTCGTAATCGCGCATAGCTTTTGGAATGATTAGTCTGACGTTGAAAATTCGAGAGACGAACTTCATACCTTTTGCACTAAGGCCCCTGTCCCATACTTTCCTTCTGTGTGCATGCTCCTGCTTGTCTCTCGAGGCATGCAACGATATTGAAGGCACAAAAACATTATACCAAGGGCCCTTTAGACAAGGTGACGAATTCTGGTAAATTGCAGCCACAGCACTCGGTGATGCAATGGAAATTTCAGACGGACCTTGAATAATAGCAGGGTTAGCACCGCATTGATATATAGCGGAGAGGTAAATACCTAGTCTCACAAAATCGCCGTAGGTATTGTGTAGCTTTTGCATTTCTGAGAACATGTGAAACTTCTTCATAGACATCGATACAGCATACAACGAAGATATAGGAGCAAAGGTAGGACCAGGGAACCGGCGCAAAGCATGAAAGAAGAATCTGAAGATTACCATGCTGCCGTATATCCCAGCTATGAAGGTTGCCAGGAGGGCAGAAGCAGTATACCAGGCACTGAGAAGGCTCTGGTGATCCAGGTCATGATGATAGGCTATGAGGGTGAAAATGAATGCATAGATGAGACCAAGGAAAGCAATTATACGGTGAACGGCAACATCCCATTCGCCGATCCGAAATATGGCGAGGTGAGTAGCGACACCACAGAAGGCGACAACAACGAGGACAGGAAGGCTGTCGAGTTGAATAGCGCTAAGATTCATCATGGAGAAGATGATAATGGTAGTCAAAAGCAAGTAATTGTCAGTGTTATCACTCGCACAGGTCAAAAGATATGAGCCCTCTCTATACTATACCTATTTTAATGTAGAAGGTTGACATCTGACCCTTTGACTCAGGGTCAAGAGTAGTACCCCACATGATATTCGCTCACTTATGCAGCTGTGCTATGCAAGACATGTTGGACTGCCTTGTCTGTCCCAACACGTTTGACGATCCTGAGTCACTCGGCCCTGAGTAAGTCGACTACACTACCCCATACCCCGCGTTTGGCTGATGCGCGTTGACTCAGGAATCGCTGCCTCAGCGTTTTGAGCTAATTCCTCAACTATGGATCCTACTAACCCTTAGCATCTAGGATTGACAGTGAGCCAGAACTGGTATAGTTAGATTTCTAAACAGGCAAACTGGTTTATGTTGGATTTATATTTACCGATAAGAACAACCCCACCTTTTTATCTTCGCACTTCTGTCGTCCTACTGAAGAATTTTATAGAATGGTGTAATTACGAGTTACCCGAGGTAACTATGTCAGTAATATCTGAGCGACAGCCTGAGCAATGATTGCACGGTCCTAAATCTTCAGCAAACTTGCTGTTGCTATCGATCGTACTGTACCCCTTGAGCGGTACCGCCATGCGTTTTGGGTGAGGAGCGTTGGCCATAATGGCTGAAATAAGCTATAAACGGCGCTGAGAGTACTTAAGAAGATAAAGCGGGGTAGAAACATGACTCGGACTATACAGATGTTTATAGTTGAGATTGAATGCGTGTGATTTCAAGATCAGGCTCGCACAGTGAAGCAGGAATACGACCAACTGCGGCGGTCGAATGGTTGGTTATATGACAGCCACAACTGCAACACCTCTGCTACCAGAGTGATAGGGATTGTGAATGTGACGCAATAGGGTACATGGGATCTTGGGTATTTAAAGACCAACAGTTCATCGAAGATGCTGCAGTACGAAGTATAATAAAAGGAAGTCATTAGTATTTTAGGAGATTAAATTGGCAAGGTTTGGACTTTGGGATTATATATAGGGAGGCTATAGGACTCATTTGAGTTTGCCAGAGCCTTGCAAAATCTGCATTTTTCAAAGGCAAGCTAGGTCCCGGCCTAAATAGTGCATCGTACCAAGACACTGACGGTTAGGTCTAGGTCCATCCACTAATGCCTATTCCCCTCTTTGCCATCGCTGAGTTCTTCTACGACAATTGTTCCAGTCACGAATCTTTTCAATTGGGTCTTGAAGAACTCGTTGATATCTTTCACGAGCTCAAGAACGTCAAGAATCACGAACAAAGCTATGTTGACCTGTTACCTAGATCATGCATCTCTAAAATTGCGGAAATGCTCAACAATGGCGTGAAGTCATGCGAGAACCGCTCGTACACAGTGCATGGAGCTTTGACTTGAATCAATCGACTTACGGTTTCGTTTAGCTATTTCTCAAGTTACAAATAGCCATCTGAGTCTAGTACCCAATTATGAAGTGCAACACGTCGTAGGATCGATGCCATTGTTGGGTCCCGCGCCCAGCGTCGTTTCTTGTGCCACTTTTCGCTTACCATCTTCACCGAAAAGAACCTTTCTTGGGCAGCGGAAGCCGCCGGATCTTGTTCTCCTGACAGTTTAGGCTTGTCAAGGACCGGGGAGACGTCAGTACACATGTACATCATGTATTTAAACCTCTAGCTCGTAGAAATAGCAGAAGTAGCAGCTCAATAAAATCAAAGCGGCAGTTTAATTACTTACAGAATGGCGGATTCTGTTATTTCAGGACTGAGTCAAAAATTGATTCATGGGATGAGCTGAACGCCCGACAACAGTGGGTGCTCAGGTCAGGAGATGTCTTATAACAATACGGCATAGAGGCGACAGCGACCTCTCGAGAAGAGAGGCGTCCTCTAACCTCTAGGTACCTCTGGTCTGCCAGCCCGGTTGCCTTCAGAGGGCGTGGTTTAAGCCGTAGTGGGGATAACTCTTCCATTATCCATAGAAGACCCCCCTTCAAGAGTCAGTGCACAAGAACGTTTTCTCCGATGGCGATTATCCAAATATCTTGCTCTAGAACGGTGGCTCATGGAAACCCGGCGATAGATGTGACGTCGAACGAGCCATTTTTACATGTCACGAACGGGTCTACGTTTAGCTTGCTTGCTTTCCTCATTACGTACCCAGGTGGGCAAAGATGACTGAGAGTTGGCCAGGGACAGACGGGATATCCAGTCACGCCGGTCTGCGGGTTGCTCGGGGGATGATGCTGGCTGGACCTAGCGATAAGTAGCTCAATTCTACTCCTTTTCATCGATACCATCCGCCCAAAGAACATAGCAAACCCTCTGGGAGCCTTTCGCGATGGCGGGATCTTCAGCAATTTATGGGGTCTACTAGACGTCAATGCACTTTGCTAAACACGACAGGATTAACTAGCCATCGGTCTCCGAAGAAGCAGCAGGGCCAAATCTAATGACTATGACGCAATCGAATCCTGACGTTAGTGGAGATGAATTGCCGTTGATCATTAATATACTCAATATGTAAAAATACACTAAGTGGCTCCGTGCCCCTGATAGCTGCTAGCAAGTCTTCGAAGCAGCACGAAATGTTCATAGTAGCCTTGGTCTTGGCATGACTGAGTAGCATCTTAGTTATCGCCGGATACATGTGAGAGCTGGGAAAGCAGTTGAGCGATTTTCCTCCAGCCTGGGTATCTGCCGCGTTAGTGAACCGGTCCGGGCAGCAATTATTCCCGGTGGAGGATGCAAGTAACAGAGAGAGTTACCATGTATTGACAAGCACGCTTCAACGGACAGGTGAGTGCGCAGACCACTGCGCTTACATGGTCGATTCCTTCCATCCTCCGCTAAGCCTTCAGATGAGTCGCTCAGGCGATCACGAGGCTAGTCACTCTATTAGGTCACATTAAGCTAGGCAACCATTTAGGGGATTATAACTTTCATCTACCTGAAAACGGGGCTTGCTTTAATAAAGCCAAAATAAATAACTGCCTATCTAGCATGGGGCACTATTAGCCTCCTTTCTGCACTACAAAATCCTATTGTAATTATAACCCTGTTTCAGCCACAAAGTTTCTAGCATCTGACTCCTACCGGCAACTGGAAGGATGGATTCATATCCTTCCTTGGACCCCGCGCGCTGAATCCTTTACAACTGATTGATTTGCTCCCGATGTTCCGGTCCCTCGGAGCCATGGATCCATGCCGTCATCCTCCTCGTTCGAGAATTTGACGAACCACCACATTCGTCCCATCTCGAACATAATTTGGGCTGATATACTCTGAGACAAGGCGTAGATTGCGAGTTGTAAGATCAACGCTCCTACGCTGTCTGCGCAGCTAAATAGGCTAAAAGCCTAGTCTTGCCCTATCTTGATTCTTGGTTTCAACTCCTACAGGAGTTAACTGCCGGTTTTCTGAATAGAGCTATTCCTGTAAAAGCGAATGTAATGGAGGCTGGGGAAATCCTGGCAATTTCAGTGCACTTGCCTTGTAACGTAGGGAATAGGAAGTAAGCTGCGAACACATGAGAATAGAAACCGACTTGTCCATCATGAGATAAATTTGGCCACTTACAAAGGACAAATGTATTTAAGCAGGGCTTCACTCTCAACATTGGAAACCTCTCATCATTGCATCACTGCATTCTCTTCTACATCCGACTTTCGACAAGTTATTGACAGCCAAACAATCTCCTTACCATCACTCATCATGCGTTTCAACCTAGTTGTTCCCTTTGCCTGCATGTCTTTGGCGGCAGCGATGCCCGCAAAGCATGAACCTGTTGACGAGCGTGCTCTTGATAATATCCTCGGTGATCTTGAGGCTCAAGACGAGACTCTGGAAACCCTCGTCAAGCGCATCGATGCAAAGATTTATCGCGACGACATTCCTGATTGCAACAAGGAAGACCCTAGCTTCATGATTCCCAAGCAAACTGGCTATGGTGTTGATCAAGGCGTGAATCTCCCCAAGAGCGGAAAAGATGACGCCTGTACTACAGGTCACAACGATGATCATTACTGGACTGGGTACTGGTTCGTAGAGTCTGCTGTTGAGTAATCTAGCTGGCAGAACTCGGGGGCGGCGATTGACTGCAAGTCGACCTCGTCCTGCAACTCCAAGCCCGCCCAGATTAGACAGAGCTGCACTTCCTACTCTTAATCTTCCAGCAACGGTATTGATTACAAGATCCTAGATGGAGCCTTGGAATTTGCTATTCCAAACACTGAGGCAAAGGTCAGTTTGGGATCGAGTATCAACTATCAATACACAGACGTGGATGGTACTACAACCATGATTTGCACCACTGATTCGACGACCAAGTAAGTAGACACCTACTCTGCATGTCCTAAAATTTGTTGCTGACTTTGAGGATCTAGCACCTGCCAGTGGGAGGATCAGAACTGCCACCAGGTCTGGTTTGCCGATCGTACAAAGCGAATTTGGGGCCACATGGATCGAGTTTGTGTTGGAAAGACTGACGTTGGTAAGTTCAATGTGTCTCCGCAGATGGATGAGAACTAACAGACACATTCAGAGGCTCAGCAGCAAACCCTCAACTCCAATGGACGCTATGTTCGCGGCCAGGCCGAGTTCAGCATTGCCATTCCTGTCAACCATATTGTTGGCTGCAACGCCAAATGCTCCGACCTGACGTACAGTGAGCCTATTCCGTCAGACGGAACTGTCCGCGTACCTTTCGATATCACCTTTGATTAGGTTGTATGCCGGTATTTCTGAGGACCTGCGAAGTGAGAGAGGGTGAAGTGGCGGATGTTGCCAGGCTTGGCAGAGATTTTAAAACTTTCATTCACCAAAGACTTTCTAAATTGCCACAGGGCAAGTATGGATAGCCTTGACAACTATTTAGAACCGAGTCATCTTGATGTATGTAGAAAGTTGTTACTGTGTTCAAAAATTGAAGCGCAGATTTGGATATCAATTCACATTCTCGACTATTCTGTATTACCCAGTGATGACCCGTAAAGAGACCTGTTCTGTTTTCCGTGCCTTTTTGTTGGTGATCGATTGCCGATTGAGGCTTGGCTTGGCTTGTACCCTGGTTGTGGTCCGGATTCGTTTGAGGGTTCTGTGTAGGCTAGAATTACTAGGACGCGAAATTATCGCGTCTCTAATTAAAGAAATTATTCGACAATTCTAATTGATCATAATTGCAGTTGTGTAACAACTGTTAAACATCTACCTTGGTTCATCACTCATTCTGCGGAGCCGAATCTGGCTTCTAACGCGCTTATCTCCCTTGGTGCTTAAGCCAAGAAAACACCAGGCGCCCGAGCCAATCAGGAGCTAAAAGCGTATCCCAGCGAAAACTCCCCAGACATCTGAAAATTGTTTATTTCATTCATCGATCGGATAGGTGTCACAAGCAAACATAGCGCCATGTCCCAATCTCAGACTACAGAGAGCGTATCTTCTCTTCAGTACTCATCTTTAAACATGGCAAAAGGAGATGATGGTCACTCTCGGCCTTTACCTCTTGTACAGACATTCGATGCTGCGACTGCCAAGGTCAATGATATCGTGGCAGCTCTGATGAGAACTGGTGGCTGCGTCCTCAAGGGTGCCATAGCCGCCGAGGATCTAGCCCAGATCGAAAAAGGACACCCGCACCTACATCCAGGGCGATGGCGCTTGGGCTAGAGACTTCTTTCCAAAAGAGACCAAGAGGGTCATAGACCGTATCGGCAAATCTTCTGCCTTCGCCAAAGCCATCATTCAAAGCCTTCTCGCCCTCACTGCCGCCAAGCAAATGCTTACTTCAACATACAACTGTTAGGTCAACGGCAAGTAGAAGATGTTTATTAGCAAGCCATAGCTAAACAACACCATCATCTTCAGCATCGCATCAGGCGCCCAAGACCAAGAATTACATAGGGATGACATAATTTACCACAACCCAGTGCAACAGCGCACTGCAGCTAAGTATGAGATTAGTGAAGACACAGGCTTAAGGTATTTTGTAGCTGGAAAGAAGGCGACAAAGGAGAACAGGGCCACACGTTTTATTCTCGGCTTACATCTCTAGGACCAGACCACACACCCTGGCAAGAGCCTTACGTTTTATGCCGAGATAGACACTAGTGATACCTTCTTATTCCTGTCTAGTTATTTTCATAGTGGCTCAGCCAATAAGACTCCTAATCAAGAACAGCTTGTATACAGCTGCTTTTACACCAAAGGGTTTCTGCAACAAGAAGAGAATCAGTAACTTGCAGCGCCCTTTGATACAATCTCTGACAAGTATGACCAGACGACTCTAGAACTGGTCGTTTACAACCTAAGCCCGCCTTTCATAGGATAGGTGGAGTTAAAGCACCCTTTGCAGTATCTCCAAGGAACAGAAGCCTTCAAAGACCTATGTTAATTAAACAACTTCATAATAATTTCTTTTGTATCCTCGAATTTTTGAATTAATCGGCCTTAAATGGTATATCGGGATATGTTCGCGCTGTGCCTCCTACACTAGTCAACAATACGTACTGGTTGACCGAGAGATACAATCTTGGGGGGGGTTTAAACCTCCGCGCAACTGGCATTTTTCCCTTTCTTTCCACCTGCAAATTTAACCCCCCACGCCTGCTGTGGGGTCGCCATTTGTCATCCGCTGGTTCCCACTCCGGTATGATGATCATTCTCTAACTTGGTGATACCTTTCGGGTATTTAGGAGTTAGCTGAAAGGATTCCTCTTCTTGAATAGGGCTTTATGTTTTCTATATTTGATGGTCTTAAGCTTTAACCCGCTTAACGTCAATGCCCGTCTTACATAACGTCACAAAATAAAAAGCCGTCTATCCATAGGTTAGCGACATTTAAATCATTAAAATAAGCAACTCTAGGATGTTTACGTATGTCTCAAACAGCTCGAAATCAACGCTTATTCCTTTCTTGGCCTTTTGTTAATCACTACTATATTAGTGGAGCAACACCAGAGCGCTCCCTGAAACAAATACAAGACCGCCTAAACGAAACCGAGGTACCTACCCTGAAGCCGGGTGCACAAAATGATCAGTAGTAAAGCTACTTGCGGCTTATTAGTGTCGCCCAAGAAGAGGGACACGGCAGACTCTGCAGCTAATTAGATTAGTAATGACTGGAATTTTGGTGGCTGGAGAGCCATGGACGCAATTCCCTAACCCCTGTCCCCGACCCCTGCCCCGCTTCTACGCGCGCACAGAGCAGAATCCCCGCGGGGATGTAGACAGATCGGCCTTCCACCATCCAGACTCACGGACTCGAATCATCGTCGGCTGTTTCAAGTGGATGCTGCGATATCAACCTGAGCTTTCGCAAAGAGGCCCACGGCTAGTTTACACCCCACTTCGGGACTCCTCACACGTCTTTGGCCTTCGCAATGGGACTCTTCGCTAACGTGTCTGAGCACCGAGAGCTGCTGGTTTGCGCTCTTCTAGGCCTGTTCGTCATCAAGAAGCTGGTCGTCTACTCCAAGCTTCGTCAGTTTGGTGGCCCTCGTTGGACTGGCTTCAGTGATTGGCCTCATAGCTGGGCGATGCTGCAAGACCGTTGCCATGAGCTGTATGAGCAAGCTAATCTGAAACATGGTGAGACACTGGGTGCCTGTTGTTGAGATACTCCGTTAAACATATGTACTGATATGCGATAATCACTAGGTCCCATTGCGCGAGTAGCACCGAACATCCTGATTACGTCTTCTCCCGACCTTTGGATCCATGTCAACAACAAGCCCGGATATAAGCGCTCCGACTGGTACTATAATGCGTGCCGCATCGAATATCGGAGGGACAATGTCTTTAGCCAGACAGATAACCAAAAGCACGAGCAGCGAAGGAAACAGATGGCCCCAGGGGTAAGTTAACAGAGCTGGCTTACCAAAGAACAAAACACTGACTTAAGTCTAGTACTCCGGGAGAGAAAACCCACATCTCGAAAGTTCCGTTGATGAGCGAGTCCAAGAATTTTTAGACCTTATCCGCAACAAGTATCTTTCATCGGACACTGAAGCCATCCCAATGGACGTCGCTCAAAAGGTCCAGTACTTAACATTGGATATCATCAGCGGCATCGGATTTGGGAAGCCATTCGGCATGGTGCAGAAAGACTCGGATGTTGACGAGTATCTCAAATCAAGCGAGGAGGGTCTAGCTATTGGCAACATTGCTCTTGCTCTGGGCTTTAGCTGGCTTGCCCATGCCCCCATTATCGGAAAGTTTATTGCGCCGTCGCCACAAGACAATAACGGCTTCGGGAAGATGATTGCGGCATGCTACCGCGCCGTTGACGAGCGTGCAGCTGACCCCACTGATAAACGATCCGATATGCTAGCCTCCTTCATCCGTCACGGCATATCAGGAGATGAGCTACGGTCAGAAGCTCTGGAGCAGCTTGTTGCGGGTGCTGACACAACGTCGACTGGTATTCGTGGAGCCCTCTTGTACATCATGACCAATCCCCGTGTATATCAGAAGCTGCAGCAAGAGGTCGACGATGCTATCCTAGAGGGCAAGGCTCCAGGTTCTGGCAAGGGCATCATTACCCTCACACAAGCTAAGCAACTTCCCTATCTCCAGGCCGTTATACGCGAGGCTTTGCGACTATGGCCACCCGCTGTCAATATCTTTTCACGTGACACGCCCCCAGGTGGCGATACGGTCACCGTCAACGGTGAGAGTATATTCCTGCCAGGTGGTGTGTCCATCGGCTACTCGGCGTACGGGATGCACCATAGCAAGGAAGTCTACGGTAAAGACGCGAAGGTCTTCAGGCCTGAGCGGTGGCTGAAATCTGATCCAGACAAGCTGGCCGCCATGATCCGCACAAACGAATTGGTCTTTGGGCACGGCAGATTCCAGTGTTTGGGCAGACCCGTGGCTCAGCTTGAACTAGGAAAGACTATATTCGAGGTATAGCTGAGTTTCTTTTTTTTGTATCTGACACCTATGAGCAATGAGCTGACATTGTCATAGCTACTGCGCAATTTTGATATGGCACTTATCAATCCGATCAAACCCTGGGACGCTCGAAATCATCTTGGGCTCTTTGCCATTTCTGACATGTGGGTACAAATAATGGAACGAAATCGATAATTTCTGGGGCCTTGAAGAGAGAAATTGTGATCATTAATGTTTGTTCTAGTAATCTTTGATCTACAGGTATCGTGTGTTTGGAGCCAGCTGTTGCAAGTGCAAGCTGTTTCCATGACTCTGTAGGCTTCGGTCTTATCTCCCCTTATAGTATAATTAAATTGTATATTCGTCCGCACAGTGACCGTATTCATTTGACTAAACATGTCGAGTCCTTTCTCAAAGTCCTTGCTGACGCTCCATGTTGATATGAACGAGGTTTCAGTGGCTCTTAGACAAACGGTTACGACTTCAACTTTTACACACAAGACCGGTTAGATCAAGGGAATATTCAACTAGCAGTGAGGTTTACACTATAGCGACTCAGTTGCTTGGATAGATGACGCGCAGTTCCAATTTGCGTAGGAGGGGTGTTTGTGATAGATGGGGATCATGGCAAGCGAGTTCCATGGGTAGGTAGCATCCCAGAGGGAAGCAGCATCCTCAATTTGAATCTCAGTTAATGTTTTATAATGCCCATCTTGAACAAGGTCCTATTATTACCCTAGGCATGAGGCGTACCAAGATTTACTCCCCTATTCATGTTCCTCAGGCTTCTGCCCAAAGACATTGGTTCTATCAAACGTCTCAGTATTCAGCAGCCAGAGTTGTCGATACCGGAACTCCGCCCGCTACTGGCAAGGCGAAAGAAGGCGAGAGTAATACTCACATGAGATAGTATGGCCGGATCTTGGAGTCTCGGACAGCCTTGCGCATCTCCATGACAAACAGCTGCACCTCCTCGTATTCCCATTTCATTATCTCGCGTAGCATAAACAAGGCGAAGCCTTCTAAGCTCTCATCCATAAATGCTAGGTTGTATGTGCCAATCTTCTTCATCTTTGGGTCGCTACTCCAGGCACCACATGGCACTTGGTACGTCTTTTCTACAACGTTGACAAAGCCAGCCTCAACCATGAACTTGCGCTGGGTGCCGTTCATGGCTATGCGCAGTGTCCTGTTGATCATGTCTGTTGCCTCCCAGAATACCTTTGCCCAGCGCTTGAAGATATGGTCGGGATCGTCTCTAACCTCGGGGATATCGCTGTACAAGTGGATATTGATCTCCATATTCTCAATCCACCCGCCCGGTTCCAATGACCGGAACGCCTGGCGATACAGCTCGCCCCAATCACTGATGCTACCGTAGAGGGCGCGTATATGTACAAAGTCGAAGCTCTCGGGGCGATATGTCCACTCCAGCTGCGCGTCTTCGATGTGGAACTTGCAGTTTGGAGGCACCCAGGCTGGCTGGATTGGGCTGATGTCGGTGCCGGTAATTTCGGCTGAGGGATTCGCGTCCGCCATGTCGATGGCCCATATACCTGTACCAGTGCCTACGTCCAAGACCCTGGATGGCCGAGTAATGGGCGCGTCGAATAACTTGTCGTCCTTGAGCATAACCATGAAATGGTGTGCTATATCCAAGCCATTGTTCTGTCTCTCGTCATTTGGACCCCAATATTCCGTTGTTTTCGAGTTCTGAAACGTTCGGCCATGGAGGCTCCGGTAGTCGAAGATGCTTTCCGAGAGGGAGGCCGTCGACGATGCGATACTACGTAATAGTAACAACGCGTTAGATCCCATAGATGCCGACACCAGGGATCCCAGCTAACCTTCCATCGTCGTCGTATGTAGAGTCCTGATCGTCGGCATCGTCTTCGTTCTATTTGGTCGCCCGGGTTAACACAACGAGTCGGCTGGAGTCAAACAGCAGCAATGATGACTTCGTACATATGGGATCTGCGTATTCGTCGGGTGTTGCCCTGCGTCGATCGGGGGCGGCGCGTCTCGTGGGGATTTAGGTGACATCGACGATCGCGAGGCACCCTGGTCGCTCTTGGGTGACTTGGGGCTGGACATGATGGTTCGTAGGCTAGACAGGCTCTGCGACAGGTTGACTATAGGTGGGTACAGTAACAGCTCGGGCGTTGCAATAGTGCATCGTACGGAATCCGAATATCCTGAGCTGAAAGAAAAGGAGGCGTATCCGCCCCTCTCGAATAAAACGCGACCAACGGGTCACGTGTGAGGTTACTAAGCTTGCCCGATTAACAAGTCAGATGGCCAGTATAAAAGGCTGTCTAAGTGTTTCTATCAAGTTCATAGGCATTACGAGACCAGTCGGTGCTTTGCTATAGAGCTATAATTATTAATACAGTGAGTTATCCCTCTTAGCAATTTTCATCAGCTAACTAAGTGCTATTTATAATAAATATAGTTTTAAATAGGGAAACTAGTCTATACTAGGTTTATATTTATAGATAGCATAAGGTATTAATACTAAGTAGGTTAGTTATTATATCTCTTAATAATTAAGTAATACTTATTAGGCTTATTAATATAAAGAAGTCTTATTAATAGCTGGTAAGTGTCAGACATTACGTGTATTCGGTTCATTGATGTGAATTGGTGTATTCATGTTGTGTTCTGTTGAAATCT
>NW_022158812.1:0-15364 GCF_000260195.1 Fusarium odoratissimum NRRL 54006
TTTTTTTTCTATGGCATTTTCTACGACCTAGCATGCAAAGTCGTAGCTGAATGGTTGATAGGTTTAATAAGTATATTAGTATCTTATAGTGCTTTTAAGACCTTATAAATGTATTTTATATACTTTTCTTTTATATTAGAGAAGATAAGGATATTATCTAAGTAGTAGATTATAAAAATATTAAGGTGCTTTTAAAGTATATTTATAATTATATATTAGAATACTATAGGTATATTAATTAGTATAAAAGGTATAACTAGGTATTTAAATAATTTATATTTTATTTAAAAGGCTATTTTCTATTTATTACCTTCTTTAATTTAAATAAGGTTATAAGCAGATTTAAGATTAAGTATTATAAATTATTTCTTTTTAAATAGGCAGTCCTTAAGTTTAGTAATAAGTAGTAATAAGGTTTTATCTTTTTTTATAATCTTATTAAGTTATTAATAATTTACTATAAGTTATAACTTATTAGAATTAGGTTTTAGTATAAATATAACTAGGTATCTTACTAAGGATTTTAATAATCTAATATATCCTTTCTATAGTATATTATTTATTTATTTTCTAAGTATTCCTAGCTTATCTTAAGATAGATTATAAATAAGGAAAAATTTTAGGTTTTTTTTATCTTTTAATATAATTTTAATATTATAATTTATATATTAAGGTAACTTAGTATTTAATTCCTTTTAAAATAATTTCTTATAAATATAATACTTTAGTAATATATTCTTAAGTTATTTATTAGATTCCTTTATAGTAATCTGTTTTATATACTTAATATCTTAATCTAGTTATTTAAACTATCCTTTAAGAGTTATAATTATTTATCTAATATATTTAACCTTACCTTTATAATATTTATATTATATTCCTTTTAGAATAAGTAATATTTTATTACTTCTATTTTTATTGCTCTCTTTAGTTAAAGTTTAAGATTTTATATTATAGCCTGAATTACTTTTATTATCTAAAGGGTAGTTTTTATAATCTACCTAGCTAGTTCTCTAGTTAAATTATAGGTTATAATATAATAGCCATAGGTATCTAAGTATTAGATTATATTTTTATACTAGGATAATATTAAAGTTAATACCTTAGTTCTTTTTATTAATAAATACCTTAAGGTAATTAATCTCTCTGGTAATCTTTTTATTTTTATAGAAATAGGTTTCTCCTTATTTATTATATATTATATATAAGTTATTCTTATCTCTCTATAGTAGCTTTAATTTATTAACTATTATAGGGGAAATAAAATTTATATTAGCTTTACTATTTATAAGTACACTTAGCTACTTACCCTTAATTTTAACTTTTAGTTTTAGGTAGGTTTATTAGTATCCTTTTATTACTATTCTTAGAGCTTTCTTAGGTAGTTTAGCCTCTAATTTCTTACCTATCTATTACTTTATTATAGATAATATATGCCTTTTCCTTATAAATAATTTATATTATATTTACTCTTAGTGTAGTTAATATTATTAGGATATTTATCTTAGGTGGCTAGTTTTTACTAATATATAACTTTTATCTTTTTTACTTTATAATCTAAGATAATATTTATTTTTTCTTTTTTAATAAGAGGTTTTCTTTTTTCTTATTTAGATTCTATTAATTATTCTTATAGCTATAGCTTATTTAATTATTAAATAATATCTTATTTATCTTAAAATACTTCTTCTTCTTATTAGGTAATATTTTAATTAATTTAGTTAAGTTTATTATTAAATAACTTATCTTTTATTATCTTAATTTCTTAAAGTACTTACTACCTATATTAGATAATATATTAAGAGTTTTAAATATATACTAAAGCTTATTCTTATATTTCTATATAAGCCTTTAGTTTTATTACTTAAGATTTCCTATATCTCTTTATAACTTAGTATCCTATTATATTAATAATTATATAAGGTTTTTATTCCTAATATTTATTAATTTATATTAAAAAGTAGTTATTTATTATTTTATTTTACTAGTATTATAAGCAGTAGTATTATATATATAATATCTATAATATTTACTTATAATTTAAATAATTAAGGTATTTTCTTAGATCTTTTTTAGCTTATATATATTCTTTAGGTATTATAAAGTCTTTTAGTACTTCCTTTATATATACTTAGATATAGATATTATTATCTTATTTTATAATTATATATTCTCTTATAAGTTTTATATATTTTTAGTATTTATTATTTTAAAAATAGACTTTATATTTATTATATTAGGGTATAATTTTAATATTCTAGACTATTTTATTCTCCTTGTATTTAATACTTTTAATATTAACTTCTCTCTAAGCTTGGCAAGAGTTTAGATAGTTTAGGTTATTAATATATTAGTTTAGTTATTTTATAATAACTTTAATAGGGATCTTATTTACTATTAAGTAAGGGTTTTAGTTATTCTTCCTAGTATTAAGTTTATTATCTAGGTTAGGGTTAATTTCTTTTCTTTTTTTAATTATAATAATAACCTTGTTATTATTCCTAAGTAGTTTATTTATTACTAGGACTAGTTTCTATTTAAGTTTAATCTCTGTATTTTATTTTACCTTTAATCTTTATTATTTTTATTATTTACTTTCTTTCCTTTTAAACTTAGGGTCTTCTTATCTTTTTATATTATATACTTTTTTCTTTTCTTATTTTTTACTTTTACTTTATTTATAAATATTTACTATAAGAGTTATATATCCTAGGATAGGTTATTATTTTAGTTTTAGATATAAATAATATTTCTTAAGAGTTTCTTCCTTACTAAGGAATAAATTATATATATTAGTAGTAAGTCCTGGGTTAGATAGGTTATATCCTAATCTAGTTATATTAATGGTTTTAATTACTATCTATGGTTTATTATTTTTTCTAATTATATTAATTTTTTTTCCTTTAGGTATTGGCCTATACTTTTAGTTAGTTTTAATAGGGTTTTTATATTCTTATTTATAGTATCCCTTTTTACTATAGTTATAGTAAGTAACTTTAGATTTATTTTATTTTACTATTCTAATAATTATAGGTCTTGTATTAATATTATAGGATGTGTTATTTTATTATCTTTATCCTTAGTTAATATTATAATAAGGTTTATTTCCTTATTATCCTTAATTATTTTAGTTATAATAAATTCTCTATTAAAATTATATATTATTAATTTTAATAGCTTTTCTAATATAGTTAATTAGTATTTTAGGTCTGGCTTCTTTATAGAGTTCTGCTTAAACTATTTCTTTAAGCCTATTAAAGAAAAGTAATATAAAAGGTTTTTAATTTTAGCTTAGTTTAGTAGCTAGCTAAAGGAATTTAGTTTTATATTTTAATACAGATTTGGTTTATTTAAGTATCTTAATTTTTCTTTCTACTTAGCTTTTCTTATTAACTAACCTAAATACTTATTATATAGCCTTCTTGAATTTAGTATAATTATTATAAATCTAAAAGGATCTAGGTAGTAGTTTATCCTCTGGTATAATAGTAATTTCCTTTAGTATAAGTTAAAACTATTAGGCAGTATTGCCTTTAAGATATCTTAATATATATATAACTCTATTATTATTATTAGTAAACTAGTTTAGGAAGTAGCTTATATAGGCTTAGTATTAAGTAAGAAAGGTAGTTAGTTTGGCAGGGTTTTTATTAAATAGTTTAGGTGTATTTAATTTAAGAATTTCTCTTATTTCTTTTCTACTAGCTATAGTAGCCGCAAGGTTATATATTTCCTAAATAGTATTTTAGTAATTAGTTACCTACTAAGCCTAAAGTTTTATAGCTTTAATAAGGGCTTACCTAAGGTTATTTATTTTAGTAGTTATATTAATTATCTATTAATAAAGCTAGGTAATATTAAAGTTAGTATTACTCTTAGAGTTATTATTTATATCCTAATTATTATTAATAGGTACTAGGGCAGTATAAGGTATAATATATTATTAGGCAGAATTAATATAAGCAGCTATTATATTTATATTACTTAGTATTATATAATATAGTTTAAATAAGAGCTATTAATATATAATAATTTAGTTTCTAATTATAAATAAACTAAGCTATACTAAGTTTATTATTAGCAGATTATATAAGGTATATAACTAAGCTTATTAAAGTATTATATTTCTTAATAGTAAATTAAATATATATTAGGCTTAATTAATATAAAGAAGTTTTATTAATAGCTAATAAGCTAAAATCTATAAAAATATAAATAAATATATTTTATATACTAATAATAATTATATAAGAGTGATATAATATAAGGTTGTTATTAGTCCTAGAATAACATAGTCCTAGATTACTATTAGTCTTATAATTATTAGTCCTTCCCTAATTAGTTAATTATATAGGGAAATTTATAAGATATATATAATATAACTACTAGGGTTATAATATTATTCTTATTTAAGTTATTATTATTATTATTAGTTTTAAATACTTTATTAAAATACTAATTACTAATACTAATTATTATTTATTTCTATTTACTAATATTTAACTTTTAATTAGAAAACTATATATTATATTATTATAATACCTATTATACCTAGTTATTAATTTACTTCTTTTTATAAAACTAATTTATAAATATAGCCTTTTTTTTTCTTTCTTATTATAATTATAACTTAGCCTTATTATTATTATTAGAAATCCTAGCTGCTTTTACCTTATTAAACTTATCTTTCTTATCCTTACTACTATACTTATTAACTACCTTATCTACCTATAAAAATATATTTTATTACTATTTTTTTTTAATTCTGCCTTATATATTCTATTAAAATAGTAATATTAATTAAATATATTATATTAATAACTCTTCTACCTTATATAGTAAATATTAATAAATAACCTTAATATTATTAAATTAGCAGAATCCCTTATAATATATAGTAATAAAATATATTATATCTTTATATATAAATATATTCCTTATACTGCTATTAGCTATGTTTTATATTTATAACCCTAAAATCTTAGTTAACCTTACTGGCTAGCCTCCTAATATATATATTAATATAAATATTTATATATAAAACTACTTAACTATTTAACTATATACCTATATTACTCTCTCCTTATATAGGCATGCCTTACCTACTTCTTTATTAGATAATAACTTACTTATTTATATATTATATTATACTAATAATAATATAATTTATTACTTAGTTTAACCTTCCCTAGTTATAATTTATAATTAGTTCTTTTTATCTTTAATAAATAAATACCTTAATATACTCTTATTATATTAGTCCTTAATTTTTAATTATAATATATATAATAATATAATATTATTTTCTTTTTTATTACCTTTGCCCTTAATATCTCTTACTATTAATTATATTAGTATTTATTTTAACTTAATCTTTCCTATTACTAACTATATTAATATTTATTATATCTTAATTATTAAATTATATAATATATTAAATATCTTCCTTATTATAATCCTAACCTAACTATAAATAATTTAGTCTTTATATTAATTAATTCTTTTAATTCTTAGTATTATATATTAGATTTACTTTTTATATATTTATATATTAATAATCTAATTTATTAGTATTAGGTTAATACTTACCCTCTTTAGAATTTATATTATAAATTACTAGACCTTATTATAAATAATATAAAATAATCCCTTAGCCTCCTATTTAGCCTATTACTTACCTATTTACTATTATAATTATACCTTCTATTAGTTATACTTTAATATAAACTAATATAATATTAAATAATAGGCCACCTTAATAACTATTAAATATATTAATATATAATTTATTACTAATATTTACCTATTGCCTTTTTAATTAAATCCTATAATAGCTAATATATTAATAATAATACTTTTATATTAATTACTATTCTTAACTAGGTAATTTAAAAACTATATTATTATATTTAAATAATTATATTATAACTACTTTAGTATATACTAGCTGTCCCTATTAATACTATTAATAGCTTATATAATGCCCCTATTAAATACCTTTTATAATTCCTCCTATTAGATTATTATATAATATAATAGCTATTACCCTTAGGTTAAATTATAGTTATTATAGCCTACTTTACTAATAATATTATTACTACTGCTATTATTACTACTATTATTACTATTATTATTACTACTATTATTATTATTATTATTATTATAGTTATTATTATTATTATTTTAGCTGCCCTTATGGCTATTATATTATAACTCTAACTACTTTTAAATTAATATTAATATTTTCTATTATACCTTATATTACTCTTATAAATCTGGCTTTATTAATCCTTAAAATAGCTTTTTTATTATAATAAATGCCTTCTTATACTTAATCTTAAATAACTTAGCTATACTAGGAAAATATTAACTTATAGTAATATATACCTTATTTAAAACCTACTTAAATATCTCTTATATATATTATAATATTAGTTTATTATTACTAATTAGCTATAATAATACCCTTATTTTATTATACTTAACTTCTTTTAAATAATATAGCTAATTATACTAGTTTAATTAATATTTAGCTTTTTACTTATTATTAGCAGCCTAGATTCTTATATTAGCCTTATTTTTAAATTAATCCCTATCTTCCTACTAGATCTTATTTAAAAACTTAGCCTTACTTTTTAACTTATTTTCTTTTTTTACCTCCTTTTAATATAGCTTTCTTGCCCTTATCCCCTTCTTTATGCCACTATAATAGCTAACCTTAAATTATTACTTATTATGCCCCTAATAGTATACCTATTAGTATTATATACTAGTTCTCTATAGGCATAGTTAATATGCCTATTAGGCTTAGTATTAAATATCTTTACCCTTCTTTTAATTATTTACCTAATTATACTTAATATAGTAATATTCTTATATCTTATATACCTCTTTAATTATATATAAATATTTATTATAACCTAACTTACCTTATTATAAGGGCTAAATATATAAGTTTGGCTAAATAGTTAGTAATAGCAGCTCCTAATTTTTTAATTTAGCCTGGTTTCTGGCTATACCTTAAATAGCTATAACTTCCTTCTTAATACTTTTTATCTTCTAATAGGATATCTTATTATACTTAGCTTTTAAATAATATAAGATCTTACTTATAATAAATCTAATTTTATATTTATAGTAAAATATAAATAAATACTTAGGTAAATAAATAAATAGCTTTATCTTAGGTATTATTATATAATAAATAATATAATATAAATCTAGGCAGATTAATATAATTACTATTTTCTCCTTTAATTATATATACTTACTTAAATATCCTGGCTATTAATATACTAATAATTTAATCCTAGTTTATAAATAGGGTTTTATTTTATTTTAATACTTATTAATATTTTAGTAGCTATATATAACTTAAATTTACTTTTATAATTATTATAGCTTAAACCTTATTTTCTAGTTATTATAACCTTAACTCTTATTATTATATAGTAATAAAATAAATATATTTAGTTAATTTTAATAATATTTTAATATAAATATATCTATTATATTAACTTTCTATTAGGCAGCTATTTATAAATATATCTCTCTTAGCTCCTCCTTTCTCTATTACTATTATTATTATATTTTATAATTATACTCTTTCTATCTATCTGGCTTTATACCTGCCCTTCTAATCTGCTAATATAAACCTTAAACTAGGCCTTCTTCTTACTACTAGGCCTTTATTTATAATACTTTATCCCCTGTTAAGGTAATAGATATTATATAAGTTATATTTAGCTTATTAAACTATTAGGTTAGTTTTTACCTATTTAATAGGATTACTCTTATATTATATAATAAATATATTATATAATATAACTATAATTAAAATATAATTAAATTTAATTATATTAAATTACTATATTTTAAAAATACTATTATATTAGTTAATATACTTCTAATATAATATAAGTTAAATTAATAATAACTTATACCTTGAATTAGTATTCTTATATTATCCCCTACCTAAAATTAGGTATTTTTCTTATCTTAATTTAATATACTAAAATATATAGGCTAGGCAGACTAACTAATTATATAATATAATCTTAATTTCTATAACTATATTAAAAAAAATTACTAAACTTTAAACTTATTATAATATTATAATCTGGCTTAAAATTAATTTATATTATAGGAAAATACTTATCTTATTATTATCTTTCTATATATATTACTTTTATATATTTTACTTACTATAATATCTTTAACTTTACCCTCTTACCTTTTTTTATAACCTTGCCCCTTATAGTTTAATAGTATGGTTTTTTTTCTATGGCATTTTTTATAACTTAGTATATAAAGTTATAGCTAAATGGTTAATAGGTAAGTAAAAATGTATTTCTAATAAGATAAGAGAAACTATATAGAGGTAAGGTAATATATTATTAATATACTAGGGAGTTATTTTATAATAGGAATTAAGTATTTTTATAAAGGATTATAATTTTAGTAGTTATTTTCTTAAGTAAATAAAGTTTAATAGCTTATTTATAAAGTAATAGGATAATACCCTTATTAAATAATCTAATAAATCCTATAGTCCTTTTTGGTATTCTTTATTATAAGATTAGCTTCTAATAGGATAGAGAAAGCCTTTATAGGTAATAGAACTACTTATAAACCTCCTCTCTAGCTTGGAAGTAATTAGAGATCTTAAGATAAATTAATCTATTACCTCTAATTATCTATTATAATTACTATCCTATTATACTACCTTCTTTAGGCAAGCCAATTATATATAGTATTATAAAGCTATTCCTCTCTTAAATATTTCTAATAATAATACTATTTTACTTTTGATTTTTTCTAATATTATAAATCTATACTTTTCCTATTTAGCTTTTTTCTAATATAGGGCTTCCTTATATTAGTAAGCTTTTTATTAACCTTTAGTTAGAAAATTATTATAAACTCTTATAACTCGTGCTATAGAGCTATAAAAAATGTAGGATAGAGTTAAAGTTAATCATTAAAGCTGCTTCTACCTTTAACTTTAATTTTCTATTATGTTAATAAACTTTTATTCTCTGAATAGCCCGTGATCCCGAACCCTAACATTGCCATATGAGTATACCTATTAAAAGAAATATAGTCTTTAGAAGTAAGAAAACAATTTTATCTAATATATAGATATTATTATTGCCGTACTAAGTGCATTTTATTTCCAAATTTCACAGATCCTACTAATATGTTCTTCTCATCTAGCTTTAACATAGCTTTATCTACCTCTGCGTCAGCCATTATACTAGCCTTTGCCAACCAAGCATCTGTTGCTGGACCTGATATGCATGCAACTGCTGCCCAAGAGCCACCTATAAAACTATCCTAAGCGTGTTGTAAAAACCATGCTGTTATAAAGATCATAACTGAGAGATGTACTGCTATAATTATTAAGACAATTATAAAGAACCGGAAAGACATTGGCCGCGTGGCTGTCAGCTTTACCTCCAATTCTGCTGGTGCTGAAACGCTAAATTGGGTAATAAAGTCGTAATAGGACATGCTGAAGAGAGTCGTAATAAGAGCCTGGATTGCCCAGGCTGCGCTACCTGTGTTTTTTATCGTGGCTGTGAACACAGCGGCATGCAAGCGTCGTAGTGTAACGGCGCGGATATCAATGTGGTCGTCGGCAGTGCTGTATTTGAACCCACTGTCGTCTGGTAGGTTCATTTCAACGGTAGAATCATCCATCGCCGCACCCGGAAGGCCGGTGAAAGCGCTGTTCCTAATCGCTATCGGATCTACTGGCGGCGTCTTGGCGACCAACAGGCTTGAATTGTTATCATTATACCAAACGTGTGGGATAAGCCATGAATCCTTCTTTGCAAGCTTGAATATTCCACGGTCGACGTTGGATTTAAGGTGCGTAGTAACTCCTAGTTGTGTCCGGATATCCTCTGTGTCGTACATGTTGGATGAGTCTAACCAGCGTGTAGTTACCTCAGCAGCACCCTGTGACCTCGTAGCCGTAATGTTAAGGTCTTGGACCTGCGGGGCGAAGGAGCAAAGGGTCATGCGAATGCCAATGGGCAGACCGCCAACATAAGTTTGCAGTGTGACCCACTCACTGCTGTCGGTGAGCATATTTTCGGTTTTGATATCTATTTCCTCCCCATCAAACTCTTGCCAGCCTCGCTGATTACCTGTGGCATTGATAACGAGATACATGGGCCCCAAAACAAGACCGGCATTGGGTTGCCCATCGATAGGGAACATCTCCGAGACCAGTCCCGTTTGGCGTTGATAACCCTCATCCATAAAAGGAACATCGCAGATGCTAATTGGCTCCTTGGTCGCCGCGTCTCCATCTCTCGGGGCACTGAAGGAACATTTGAAGTGAGACGGATGGGGGTGTCCATTCTTTCCTGACCAAGTATGCAGTCTTGGGACCGTTTCTTCGGACCAGACAGATCCTTCAATCGCATGGTATAACCTCGAATCATGGCGGACCTTTATGCTTGAGAAGCTTGGTCGCATACATGCGACTCTTGTGTCCATCAGTGTCGCTGAACCACGATAGCTTACTGTAATCTCGCGACTGGATTGCGGATCGATTGGTATGAAAGCGCGTATAGATATTCCCGTATCTGTAACACCATCGCGTGGAGAGGCTGGCTCAGTATACTCAGCAAAAGCTGGGTAACTGATCGGTCTAGCACCAAGATAGCCAACATCATTCACAACAAATTGCGCTATCACCGAGTCGATGCCATATGGTAGATTGAGGTATCGGTGATCAGTAATAGTCCCACTGCCGATATCGGACAAAAGCGCTGTTGATGTGAACTGGAGTAGAGTTGTTGTACATGTTAGAAGCAGCACAACTAGCCAGAAATGCCAACTTCGACGGCCAGATGTGCGAGGGAGGCGCCGGATGAGCTCATGGGGACCCCCATTAGAGAACACAGCCAGGGATGTAGCCGCAGCCTTTGACAATGGCGTTCCTGATGTTTAAAGTAGTAAAGCAGCGATTATAGATATTATTGCTGCAGCTTGGGCAACTACTGCCTAACGAAGGACAAGGGAGGTGACAGTAATAGATTATGACAGCCAATCTGAGACAATAATGCGGTACCAGATGCTGTTATTCTCATGGCCAAACCATAGGAAGCAGAAGAGTGCTATATATGCAAGGATAATTAACAGGCCGCCTACTAGTGTTATAAGGGTATTTTTATTAAAACAACTTATATTGCATTTAATTCTTTTAGGACATGCCGCTGAAAGTATATTATATATCTTAGTATTTTCAAAAGATTAGTAATTATTTTCTTAGTACTGCAGTATGGTTTCTTATTATATATATACTTATAAAGTTCCTATGTTTTTTTTCTATTTCCCTAAGCTATATAATATTAATTTCTTACTCTTAGTAGTAAGGAAGGAAAAAATTATAATTTTATATAATTAAACTAAATAGCCCTAACTCTTAGTTTATATTCTAGATTATCTATGGCTTAGAGGCTATATCTTATTTAATAGTGCTATTAAATGCCTTATATAAGGATTTAACTAATAAGGTAATACTTTTTTACTATAGTATTTATATATAGGCTATTAGTCTAATTTTAGATAAAGCTTTAATAAGAAGCTAGCTATGGCTTGTTTTTTTCTCTATTTAGAAATGGAATTTTTAGCTTCTCTTATTATATTTTTCTATTAGGAATATAGCCTATTCCTGCTTCTATAATAATAAGATAATTATATTAGCCTCTTGGGATATTATAATATAGTTATAGGAGTGCTAAGATGGGTAAGTATATATAAGCACTTAAAGGCCATAATAGTAAGGCTAATTTAATACCTTAGCCTACTTGCCTAAGGGTTTGCTGCTTGCCTTAGCTACTTATAATTAGACTATAAGGCTATAATGTATTATAATGGGCTACTAGAAGGTTTTTAGCATTCCTACTAAATAATATTAGGATTAATAGCTTTAATAAGGAATTACTTTAGAGAAATAATAATTATAACCTTAGATAAGCTAATATAAAACCTAGCCATTAAGTAAAGACTTAATAATCTCTTATTTTAAAGACTAATAAATTATAAAGTATATCTTAGGATAAACTGCTTTTATAGCTAGGTATGCTTTACCTTAGCTTTACTAGTTATTATTATACATTTTAGGATAAGACTTAATCTATTAGAATTTTCTAAGGCTAATTATACTTACTTTTACTTTTCTCCTCTTAAAGCCTTTTACTTTTAGCTCTGCCTATATTTTATTAATTTCTTTTATATTAGGCTTTTAAATATATTTAAAATTAACCTAGTACTATAAAGTACTTTCTTAGTTTTAATATAACTACTTTAGTAATTTATTTATAATAAGAATAGCTAATATTTTATATATTTTATAGCTTATTTAATATAATATTTATTACTATAATAAATTACCTATTCTTTAGCCCCTCTATAGCTAATACCTAAAGCTTAGAAACCTAATTATCCTTAGTAAATTATCTTAAATAAACTCTAAAATAAGTATAATACTAATAAAATATAAAATAAAAAGCTATAAAATAAGACCTAGTATAATATTAAGTATAAGTATATATATAACTCTAAGAATATCTTAGATAATTAAGTAATATAAAAAGGCACTACTAATAATAACTTATACTAATAAGAGAATAATATATATAAAATCCTAAATAAAGAAGGCCTAGTAGTAGTAAATCTTTATATAGGGATTATACTTATATTAATATAAAAACTACTAATAAATTAGGAAGTTAATCTTATTAAGGAGGAAGTAATATAATATTAATATAAGGAGGTAGTAAAAGATAAACTAAGTAATATAAAAAAGTAAGGAATCTTAGATTATTTTACTTTAGTAGTTAGGTAGGTTTCTTAAATAAGGATTTAAATTAATAATTAGGTTTAATATATTAATATAACCCTAGATATAGGGGATTCTGGTTTACTTAGGGTATTAAAATAATATATTAATTCTTTTTATAGCCTAGTAAGCTTATAGTGGCTATATTTATATAATATAAAATTATTTTACTAAAAGTAAGGGTAACTATAAGCTAAGGAGGATAATAAGGATAAGAGATATAATAAGGATAATAAAAAAGGATAGGAAGTTTACTAATTTTAGGAGAATACTTATATTATATAATAACTATAGTAAAATATTAGTTATTAAATATTAACTAGATATATATTAGATATACTTTATAAATACTTATAGCTATAGATATTAGTAGTAAGTATATTATTATTAGGTAAGTAAATATCTTTATATATTTACTTTTCTAGAAGGCTAGATAAGCTTTAAGAATTACTATAATATTATATAACTATATAAAGGTATAATAAGCTTATAAGAAAATAAAAAACTAATTAGCTAGAAATATATTATATAATATTAAGATAGTAAGTTAGTATTAGAGAGTAAGATTTATATATAATTTAAACTATTATACTTATATTTTCTTATACTTACCCTTATAATATAATAATTTATAACTCTAGATCCTTTAATATAAATAGCTTCTTATTTATTTATTATATCTAATACTTAATACTAAGCTTCTTATATATATATATATTAATATAAAGTTTCTTAATATTTATTTTAAATATCTTTCTTAGGAAATATAAACTTAAGGATATTAACTTAGCTAGCTTATTATATACCTATATTACCTAGTAATATAATATTAACTTAATAAAGTTCTTATTATTAAATATATTATTATCTTTATTATCTACTAGGTAATCTTTAATAGTATTATATATACCCTAAGTATTATTTCTTTATATAACTATAAAAAATACTATACCATATATATACTAGGCTATAGGCATAAGGTATTATACTGGCTTATAATTATAGCCTAAATTAAAGGGAAAGTTAAGTATAATAATAATTTATAAAGCCTTAGGATTATATAATAAGCTAGTTTCTTTCTTATAAGACTTTAATTTAATAGGTTTAGTAAGTATAAGCAGGATAGATAATAATACCTAGAAGAAAGATTAATAGCTATTAGGTAAGTTATTATAATAGTCTTTTATTTTATACCTAAAGGGGAAAACAGCCTCTTAATTAATTAATTCTTTAGTATTAGCTATATCTTAGGAATTTAAATTAAGGGTTAAATATAAAAGGTAGTAGGAAATAATAACCCTTTTATAATATTATTATTATAACTGCCTAGGCAGATAATTAGCACTAAGATATTATAGTAAAGTTACTTTTATAATAGGGTTATATAGCTAGTCTAATATATAGTATTTATTTATAGAGGAGATATTTACTACTAGTAATAAGGGACCTTTTATATATATTATAAGTTAAGGTGCTATTTAATAAAGGCATAAATAAAGCTATAGTTTTTATTTTATAAGTATATATAAAATATATATAAGATAAAAAAGCTAGCTCTTTTTAAGGTAATTATTTTCTTCTTAATATATTTAATATAATAATAAGTAAAAGGCAGTTAAAGTTAGAGTTTTATACTTATATAACTTGCCTATATAATAGGCCTGGTAATTTAAATTAGAAACTTCTAGAGGTATTTTATATATAAGATATAATTAGAACGGCCTCTAATTTTAGAGTTATTAATAGCCTTCTCTTAGGCAGGTTTTAAAGTATATTAGTTCTTTATAAATAAAACCTTAAGACTTAGAATTAGTTAAAGGGCCTAGAGATACCTTTATAAAGAATAAATAAGTATTAATATTAGCTATTTTAGCCTTAATAAATGGCTTATTATTAATACTATTAGCTGTTAAGACCTTGTTAATAATAGTATTTTTAAGTAAGCTATTAAGGTATTTAGGCTTTTTATAATAATAATTATAAATAATTATTATAAGGGCAATAAATAATATAATTATAAGCTTATTATCCTAGTTATAAATATTTTTATAATTTAAAAGGTCTTATAGAATTTTATTTAAGACCTCTTTAATAGATTTATAAGAGATATTATAATACTACTTAAAGTTAAAACTTAGTAATTTTGCCTTACTTTTTAATATAAGCTAAGCTATTTTAGGAGTTATTTATATTATTTATATTATAAGTAGCTTAGGTAAGTCTTTTAATAGCTTTTTAAAATTTAAGGCTTTCTTAGGGTTTATTAACTTTAAATTTAAAGCTATTACTATTATAAAATTAGAAGAGGCCTTATAAGCTAGCCCTAATACCCTTATAAATAAGTAAAGCTATAAGGATAAAAGCACTTACTTTAATAATAATAATATTAACTTTATATTTATATTAAGGGACTTCTACCTAATATATAATAAATATATATAAGTATTAAGATTATTATAATTATATAAGAAGTATAAATTATAAGATTTAATAATAATACTATAT
>NW_022158813.1:0-14516 GCF_000260195.1 Fusarium odoratissimum NRRL 54006
TTGTGTAATCACATACGATTTCCCGAAATTACTCCGCAAAACGACCCCACGATAAGTTCTGCTTATCATGTACGTTACCCCGCTTGTACTGGTGTGATTACTTAAGGCATGTGGGGCGGGTGGCCTACTGGAGGCTTGTGCCGCTCAAAGGGATAGATATCTGACGCGCAATTGTGTCCTCTATGAGCGTGAACCAAGCCCGAATAACCTATACATCTTCACATTTGGTCCTTTTTGTAGTCATATCTGCGAAAACGGCGCGTCTTTAGATCCGATTGTCGCTTAACAAAGTTAGAAGCTCAGCGCCTGCCGACAGGAGGCGAGTCGCGGCCCGGCGAGCAGTATATTTGTCATGTCTTCCACGCCGCGAAGGCGGGGAGGAAATAATCACGTATCTATATTGAGAACATGTCGGGCAGTTGTCTTCTCCTCTAGATCAGTTCATTTTTCGAGATTTAGGTACGCAGTCGCGTCGTGCAGGGACGCGATCCCGTCGAGCACGCAAGGTCGTGTTTGACACCATAAATTGTAGCAGCGCAATACACCTTCAATTGTGGGTCATTTTGAAGCGCTTGAAGGGTAAGAACGACGTTAGCTTCGTTATTTCACTGTGGCATGTGTCTTGGCTGAGGAATGTCGCTGCTGCTCCAATTCTCACGTCGCACAGACCAGCCCATTACTGTAACGCTCTGAGAACCCCACACCGTGTCATAGCACCACATTTGGGAAGTGCATGCTTGTGATGCACCAGGCACCCTGAGGTATGCACAGAGCCACAGACGGACACTTGGAATCCATTTTGACTGATATGGCTCGCAAGTGTCTCTTGTGCAATTTCCTAACGGCATATTAAGAGCAAATCAACGGCTCTAGCCAGTCTCGGAATTGCAGTTTCAAGACTCTTGCAGGGACCACCGCGTTATATATGAGACGTCGGACACGATCATTCAACGCAGGAATATATATAAAGATGTAATTTTGGAGTTGTACTTCCAAGCGTCCCCAGGCCGAGTACAGTCTGGATGTTCCCGCGGAGACTTGATAACCTGCGATGAGGCTTGCGCACGTCCGTATTCGTCATCGTACAGAAACATGACCCGCTTCCGGCATGTCTCCCCCGCGCCACTGACGGATTCGCTTGCCTCTATGTAACATTATCTCAGCGCCGGGAACCACGACAACGACTGCAATCGACATAAACAATCCAATTGCTTAAAAGTTCGTCTTACTGAAACTTTTCAATTCTCTTATTCCATCTATAATTATGGTCCCATAGGCACACCGGAGCTGTAAAGAGCGTTTATAGAGACCCCGGATTTTGCACACACAGAGACGGTGATTGGGGGTAGGACGCACGCCACCCAACACACAAAAACACAACCAAAAGCACGTCCCCAATCTGATGTGGGGATATCGTACTGTTCAAGAACCTTGTGGCTGGGTGAGACAGGTCATAGCGGCATCAATAAATATCCAGCAGGGCCAGTGGTTGTGGAGGAGGAGGGTTTATCCGGATTTTTTGCCATCGGGGTTTTCAGTCAGGTTTTACGTTGCAGCTTTAACTTGAGAGTCTTCGTTTTACGCCTCAATTAACGATGCCATCCAGTGGCCTCTGTCACTTTTCCTGCCATCCACGAATGACTGCTTTGCCCACTGATGCATAAAGTTAGCGATGGCAAATTTTTTTTTACTTTTCTTGCCCCCTGTTTCTCCTGTAAAGAAACGGACGAAGCCGCGCCCTCGTCGCTTTGACCTCCAGTCCTCTGTATCACAGCCCCAGGGGGGCGGGGGTTGCACCCTGGCTGTCTCGAATCTAGCACGCGGGCCTATGTCTCTGGGTTAGAGGAAGGTGGACCTACCGCTCGAAAGTCTAAATTTCGCAGAAGTATTATTCTTAGGTAAAGTTGAAGTGAAACCTAAAGCACGACAACCGCGAATTGGGAAAGGCCGAACTGGTATCGCATCACAACTCGATCGGTGTCTCCCGCATGCTGTACTCTTCTGATGCCCAGTTGCGGTATAGTGGGATTCACTACCACGAGAATCCTAGTCCCAATTGAGAATAAACGATCAATAAGCTACTTTTCGATCCTTAAACTTCCCCGATATTCATTGCCAGTTTCTGTAAGCCTGCACGTCTTCTACATGGACTTGCCGGCCATATCTTCCGCTTAGAAAATCCAAAGAACACAAGAAACCCCAAGGAGCAATCCCGTCCTTGATCGCTAGTGGTAATCCGCACACACGCCTGCAGTCTCTCTCATATTGCGCACTTTAACTCGCACTTCCTCTCTTCCTCATCACCGTTTAAACGTTCTTTAATTCTACGCCCCCAATTCATCTCACCGGCGGCTTTCATTTTGGCGTTTGACCGTATACCATTCGTTTTGTTTGGCTTCCATTCGACATTTGCGCTTCGACTCGTTCCTTACCCCCCACTCCATGTTCCGTTCTTCATTGTTTAGCACTTCCCACAGCTTTATCCTGCCATTCCCGCCTCTTATTACTTCATTCCTATAAGTTATCTCTCTCGTCCCTTTTATTTTCGTTTATTTGTCTTATGTCAGCCTCCTTCCATCCCTTCCTCTCTCCCTGATCTTCCATGTAGCAAGGGGGATCAACCATCACCCCTACGCCAAGGTCGAACACCCAATGTAACCACCACAAATATCAAGGCAGCGGGCGCAAGTCCCATGAGTCTCTAATCACGAGCTCCCCTTCAACTTTCATTTCCGGATGTTGCAGCGTTAAAAAGGTCCCATCTGTGGACGTCACTTCGCCTTTCAACAGAGCTGTTCTCCCCTCTCGTGACAACAGTTACTTGGCCGCGTGCTCCCTGAGACGCTCGCACTCCCAGTCCAAAGTTATCTCCCAGTCTTCCAGCATTTTTCTCCGTCTCCTGTGTTGGCGTTTTCTACAACCCCAATCCTGGCTGCTCCTCAACTCCTCCGCTACCCCCTACAATCCACGCCAACTCCGCCGATCTCTCTTTCGTGTTCACCCCTGCAACCAATCTCTTCGGTGCCTTGGACTGCGGCGCCGCGCTCAGCCTTACAAACCCACCTGAAGACCATGCCATGTTTTCTTCTTTCGCGCTGGAAAATTTCTACGTCCATCCGGAAATTGATTCCGATGATGGCCCAGAAACGCCCTCAAGTTCTCGAAGTAGCGACTCTTATACGATATCCCCCGCAGATCACGCAAGTTTAGAAGTCTCTCACGACACCTTAAAGCCTGATACACCAGATCATGGCGAACATACCAAGGATGACATGGCTGTCTCTAGCAGGCCCTCACGCCAGGTTGACTACCTATCCCACAATTGGAGGGAGGAGGATATCTGGTCCTCGTGGCGATACATTGTGATGCGACGAGGAAAGTTGCCCAACAGCATACGATTAGAAAATACTGTTTGGAGAACGTGGGCTAAGGCCAAGAACAACCTGACAGCAATTTCCCCTGATATGCTCGATTGGTTTGTATTCCTGGGATTTAACGTGATATTTGATTGAAATATTTACATCTCCAAGGCTCAAGGACTACGATATAACCTGGCTTTATGGTCCACTGCACTCGGTACCAAATACACTTAATTCTGTCCAAACCGAGCTCTCTAAGGCACCATTGCGCAGAATTGATTCACACGTGAACCTCAATAAGAGGCCAATCCTGAAGAAGCGGAGCATGTCTGAAGAGATGCTCCAGCGATCATTATCAACAGCTTCGCTACTCAAGGCAGCTACAGCTGCTGTCAAAGCCGAGAAGACCAGAGAAATCTTGTGCCCTCATATGAGCCGTTCATCGACTGACTATCCCTATAAACCATTTTCTCAAAGACGACAGGGTGGAGAAAGCAGTAGTGCCAATACATCCACAGAGTCCTCTGGGATCACATCCCCCAACTGTGAGCGAAAGCGCACCCGTTTCAACGAACGAGTCGAACAGTGCATTGCTGTCGAAGTTAAGGGCGTCGATCACGATAATGACGAGCTGGACACTGGCCGTTACGGCGAAGGTAGTGACCCAGACGATGGCGTGATGATGAAGGGCACGAAGTCAAGGAAGTCACTGCTATTTCAACGGAAGACTTCTGGGTCAAAGCCAGCTAAAGGAGAGAAGATTGCCATGCTTCCGTGCACTACCCTCAAATACCGGGAAGACAATTCAGAACAACGAGGGATGGTTAGAAAGCACCCTCGAAGCCCTATCATATCTTATTCGTCGCAAGATATTCTTCGACCTGCTAAGGAGTCCCCAACGTTATTCATTGATGAAGAAGGGGATGATGACGACAATCTCGATGATGTACTGCTGAACCCCGGCACAGGCTGGCCGTCATCGCCCGCTGAAGATGCCAACGGCGGCTTTTCCCGGTCCCTCTTATCGGAAAGCCTATGTGAAGCGCCTGTAGGTATGCGATGGACTCCTTCTGGCATGTTCTTGCTTTACGAGGAGGGAGGAGTATCTCCGACGGACGGCATTCTTGGTCGTGTTATCAACACGGTTAACACCGCCCGTGACATTGCTCATGTTATCTGGAGCGTCGGCTGGAGGAAATAATGAGAACTTACCCCTTAGATTTTGCTGACTTTGTTGAAATACCGAACCCATGTCACACTTTATGATATTCGTCTTTATCAGCGACGCACTTCGGATTCCAATAAGTTTTCAGGCTTCACCATCTCACTCACACAGTGAGTGGGTTCAATGCCATGAGGTGCATCATAAAAAACGCGCATGACCATATTCAGGCGTCTCCCAAGGTTAATGGCAACAGCCTCATTCAGACTACAGCAACACGCTTTGTACATCATCCGAGCGACTATGGTATGGCATATGCTGAAGTTGTGAGGAACGAGTTGTGGTTTAGTTATAGTAGAGGGTTATATTCTGGACAACGAAGAAGATATAGAGGAAGCCCAGGCAGCAGTAGTAGATAGCCTGGAAGTTTCAAAGAAGAATATGTCAAACGCCGGACTATTTAGTCTGTAATGGAGAGTTGCTTCGACATGGCAATCAGAAATTCTCGTTGAGTGATACCGAAATCGATATCACTAGCTAACGCCCTGTCACTGTAGGGTTCGAAAACCGAACTTTGGCCATTGCAGTGTTGGTATGCGAAGCCCCACCTTCTGAGACGTCAAGAAGTAGCCGCTCGAAGGCTATCAACACCTAGGTGAAGCTGCTGAGTTTTTGCCGTTAGACCTTGCCAGCCGTTTCTAGAATGCCCCATCTCCTGGGCTGGTGATGTGTGAGTAATAGCTAAGCGACAAGGTCGTGATACATAGCATTTACACTTGCGCATTCTCTTAAACAACCTCTATCGGATCTCAGTTATTGGAGCTTGTAGAAATTATGCTAAAATAAGCAAGACATAATTTATCCACAAACTACTTTGCTTAACAAAGCGTCGAAACTAGCTAGAGCTAGCCTAAATTTTATCAAGTAGAGAACCTGGAAACGTCAGTTATGACAACTCTCCACCTAAGTGAAGATTTTTGCCGGAGACTTGCTGCCTGTGCCGCTATGATGCTTACGCTGCAGATCTTTGATCTCTGCCTTAAGAATTTTAGTTGTATTCCTCTCTTCCTCTAGTATTCCTCGGGTTAATGTTAACCTAAGACGATTATCTCTAGTAAGGTGTTCAAAGCCTTCTTGCAGTGAGCTTTTCTTCGCTTTTTTCCACAACTCGGCTGTCGTGGTTGTAAATTGAAACTGTCTACTAATCACCTCGTCCTGAAGTGAACCAACGTCTGGGACCGAAAGATAAAGTATTTTCCTTTATCATAGGGAGTATGTATTATCGCATTATAACCATGGCCTCCGTAGTTCAGTATGGTTTATAAGAGGCTTGGATAAGTGGCTTGAGGAAACTGATTTTTTGCAAATGCAGGATAACTTGACCCTCATGTACATTGATATGGATAATAATCCAGTTATGATCCGAAAATCAAAAGACATCTCTCTAATTACTGATTTTTCAAAACACCACAACTGTCGCGTTATGTCTTTCTTATGTATCATACGCGGAAGAACTTATAACTACGCTTTGGTTTATTTACCGAGCCTGATTTGGCTACATTTGGACTTGAAAAAGCTCAATATATTCTACCTTCTCCCTAGCATAACTCTGTCCTTGTCAAGCTCTTTGCGGTTAGCTTCAAATAGAGCATACCAATATATAATATCGGGTGTGATGACGGCTTTAGCGTGGTTGACCATCCGATCGAATGCGATATGTATGAACCCAAGTCGACGAAGCCACGGGACTGGCGTAGGAAAGCTGTTCCTCGCGTCGATACGTCCTGCTTCTCGACTCAGAATACCTCTGTCATAGAGTTGGCACGCGGAGAGCGCTGATAGTGGCACTATTGTGAGATGTACCTCCTATTGTTAGCCCTTGAGGCGGTATGCGGACGGAGTGGAGGTATTTCGGCTTTTAGTGCAATCTTCTCCGCATCTTCGACGAGTCCAATGACATATTGTAAACTTTTGATTCCTTCTCTACTTTGGTCGATGACTTGACTTCTTGAGCTGACGCTGTCGGGGAGGACGATGAGGTCCGCATAGAAGGCCAGTTTGAACAGTGCGTCGATGCCGGCGCCTTCTCGCATTCTGATAACCGACAGGAATCAGAGCAATAGGTTTCTCCCTCGGTCTGGGTGCCGCAAGAGAGGCATGGATCATACAACCATTCTTGGCCTGACGGCATATTGAAGACTGTCGGAAAGTCTGGCGTTGTTGGGGAGTCGGAGAGTGACGGCACGGCTGACACACTTTTGTAATACAGAGGTCGAAGCTTTGTGAAGCAGAAGTTGCTCTATCTAGCCACTAGTTCAAAAGTTAATATGCAACAATCGCCTCTTGGGTCGCCTCCCCACCATCTCTCTAACATAAAGACTATGTTCTACAAATGTGTCTGGTATAATTGAATCCTCCCCATCTACTTCCCAATGTTAATCATCATATCCTCACTAATTTGTTTCCACTGACTGACCAACTTCGAGATACAGAATCTCGTCTAAGCGCAGTAGCTGGCCCCATTAAGAATAGCAAAGCGCTACGCAAACCATTTCTTGAAAATACAAATCGGCAGTTTAGCGCAATAATGCACTTTGCTATCGCTTAACAGTGGCCAAATACCGGCAGGCGGCTAACCAAGAATCTAACAGACAAATAGGTAAGATCTACCGACATATCCTAACAGCCTTTAGGATCATGAGACTTAGTGACCTGCGCTGCCGTCAGGTTAGCAAGGTATGTTCTGGTATTACACCTTGTTTTGTCAGTATGTCGACACACTCCTAACCGCGGATGAGTCCAGCATGAGGTTAATGGCCATAGATGGGGGGGGGGGGGGGGTTTACCTCAGCATCCTGCATGACTTCGTACCGAGTCCAAAGCGAGAATCAATGCATAGAATGGAAATTAGTTCGCCCCTAAGTGGGTCTAGACCCAAGGCACAGTGTGGTAATTAAGCGATTCACAGTCCGGACGATTTGGTCCTGGTACTCAGAGCCCCACAGCTTCATACAACGAACGGTTTAGCCAGTTTTGACCCTCCAAGTGTTTGGAGTTTTATCTTGCATAGCTAACCATCTTAGGCTAATCCTCTCTTGCCTGCTTTCAAGTAATTCATGTGGAGGAATCTGAAGGTCCCCACAATATAAGATATTCATGAACAGCGATAAGATCAGTCTTTCCACGTACTGATAGTGCGACCGGCCCTTCAGCGATTTAGAAAAGGATGGTTTTCGCACGTTTCTGCTGATCGGGCAACTCTCTGTGCACTGGTGAGGTCCGAAGAAAGGTGAGCTTGATCTTTAGCCACCGACCAGAGCTGTTTCCGGACCATCACCGACAACCCATCCTCTCCAGGATCTTTCTACGGTTTGGCTGCCATCGAGTTCTGTTCCACATCTCCGTTTGCAACCCCCTGGCGTGTGGCTACTAGAAAGCATCGCCCCAGCTCCATATTCATAGGGGTACGAGACGTTACAAAGCAACTCCATCTTAACCAGAATCGTAAATTGCTCTTCACGTGGTTTCTTACGCCGCATTTTTAATATTGAGGGACAGAGGTAGCGACTAGCGTCAAAAATGCAGATATGTGTTCCAAGCAACCTCATCCGTTTGGTGTTCTCGCAGTCCCTCGTAGATGGATAGCCCTGGTCCATATTCAATGAAGGATAACGGTGGAACTGGCTGAGTAAAGACCATCGAATCAGGGGGCATAGTAGCCGTTTGAAATGGTCCTAAACACATCATATCGAACTTGACGCCTGTAACCTCCGAGGTGCCAGATTCCTGCTGAGAAGAGATTCTCGGGGTTGACAGGAAACGACCTCCATTTAGACTCTGCGTATTCAACTCTTCGGCGGTGCTAGCACCACTTGGGCTTCCATCGCAGGGGCTTAGCGAATTGCCATAGGTATCGAATGCAGTAGAGCAAGCGACTAGCCTATCCACACACTTCTGCGCCTTACTCGCGATGTAGTTCTGGATGAGAACACAATTGCATTCTGTATGCCGCAGTAATTGGGTCTTTAGGTGGTAAACTTCGACGGTTAGAGAGTCGAAACACGTCACGAGATAGCGGTTCTGGTCCTCCATAGCTTCTTTTCGAGAAGCGAGGGCTAAGGCTTCATCACGCTTGCGGAGACGACACTTATTCGCCGCAATGCGATTACGTTCGAGCACCCGACGCCGGCGGGGATCCTTGGGGAGATCATCATCATCAAGCTCCTCCTGTTGACCCGCTACCTTCTGCTCTTTTGGCTGCTTCTTGGGTTTTCGGCCCCTTTTCTTTGGCTTGGGTGACTCTGCAGCCTGCCCAACGGCACTGGACTCGTAAAGCGCCTCGTTTGCTTGTAACTGTCTTCGGGTGTGGACCCGCCGGTTCAACATCTTGTCTTCCGTAACGGATGGCAGTATATTTTGCAGTGCTTCGCTATCTCCGCTGTTCTTGAATTCCGCGGGCTGAGTCGATAATGCAATGTAGATGGACTCGACACCCACTTCCATCGGGACTGGGGAGGCATTAATTGTTTCCTTAAAGAATGAGTTGGTGCCTATTTGACTTGGCGTCGGCTGATATGTTATATGGTTTCGAAACATCGGGGAAGCGGTATTCATTATGCAGGATGGTGGGATTATTAGTACGGTGTGGTGGCGATAACTTCTGAGTGAGAATCGAAGGCAAGATCTCCCAGTAGTGAAGAAAAGGGCTATATGAAGATTATATAAAATGATCTAGGTCCGTGGATTATAATTGCCAGCCCCTTTAATAAGCTGCGATGAGAGGTCTTCAAATGCCTAGGTTGACACCATGGATATGGCAGAAGAGAGAATTCAAGGAAAATTGCCCAAGTAGGCGGGCCAAATGACATAAGTAGGGCACGGGAGGATCGAGGAGGATGCAAGGATTAAATATGGCAGCTTTCACAAGCAACAGACCGGACTACGGTACCGGGCACAGTGCGCAAAAGCTTATTTGTGTTGAACAGGTGCTGGGGTCTCACGTGCAAACAGGGATACTTTAAGATTACAACCGAAATGGTAAAACCTCTAAGGGGTAGATTTCAACAGAACACAACATGAATACATCAATTTCACATCAATGAACTGAATACACGTAATGTCTGACAATTTGTACCTACTGAGGAACACAGCATCAGCAGACACTAAGCTTAGAACAACCAGGCCATGAGCAGAAAACGGACTCTGCCATGGGAAGGGGATATTCAAACGCCCATTTTTGGAACCCGAGGAGATCAAAAAGCCTTTTGTTTAAGGAGATGACGTATGCGGCTATTAGCCAATCTGCCAAAGGTTTCGGAGCCCGGCCATTAGTCGCCATCCATGTCGTTGAGCCTCGGGGACCAGTCAATCTCACTGGGGCAATAAAACACAGCGTCATGCATGCAGAAATTCTTGACTTGCTTGAAGCTCTTGGGAGTTCTGATATGCAGTGGCCTGAATGGACACCAACGAGGTTGCGACGGTGGGGGATGGGTGAGCGGTTTACGGTATGCGCAGACATGTGATTGTGCTTGGACTTTTGTGGGCGAGGGCTCTGCATAGAGGATAATCGGACACACCAGCTCACCGGAAGGCGCCGAGTAAGGGGCCAGATGAAGATATGGCCGGGAGCATTTTGTCCGTAGTTCTCATCCCCCGTGTAATGCGGGGAATTGGAGGGGTACCACGTTCTCTTAATGAGAACTAGCGCCAGGTTCCTCGCCTCTAAGTTTCAGCCATCTGCATCATATTTTCACTCGATCTCCTGACACAACATAAACTCTGTGTTGGAGCCATGGAGAGCGTCGGACGTCTGCTATGTGGTAGTTGATGATCGGTGGGTGCTCTTGCCGGTAGCTCTTGAGGCTCCACAGACACTGTGGATCATCAATTTGTCGGCTTCAATCGGAGGCGGCATAGCGCATAAGATCGCGCCGCGGATAACTCAAAGTCTTCCCAAGCTAGTTGTGCGTTTCTTGATGAAATCTGTTTTGACTGGTGGTCACTGCATATGCAACCCTTTGGCACCGACATCATAAGTGCGTTTTCTAAATGTTGAATCCCGGCGCGGACGAACCGTCGTATTGCAATTAATAAACAGTGGGAACGAGAGGTTTGGGACCAGCAGCCACAAAAGAACTCAATGAGCTTTAACCGTTTATTGCATCTACCCCCGCGTTGTTTTGAGTCGACGGAGCACGCCACGAACACCACGCGTCCACTAACAACAGCAATAACATCTGAGCAGCAGTATAACCCACGGGAGTCTGACGGCGGAGCCCAAATCTTCGAGTGTCGCCAAAACTTTCCACTTTTACTGGCGTAGTGAATTCTTTTGCGTCATCGTCATTCTCCGGTCCCGCCCCAAATCCAGCGCCTAGACGCTGTTCAATGCGCGCCGCGCTGCACATTGCTCACTAAAGTGGAGAGAAGACATTGCAAGTCAAACTACAGCTGTCAATTAGGCAAGCTATGCGTCTCTGACCTGCTATACCGAGTACAGCTTATCCCTTTGAGTGCCACAGCCCTTCAGTAGATATCTCGACCCACTTGACCCCACGTACAAGAAGGTGACAAAAGCTCCACCGCAAGCGCAGTTGAAAGGGCTGTCTTCGCCTGTAACTTGGCTACCTCTTTGGCGGTATAGCCATCTAATTCAGCAATTTCAATTGGCTGACAACCTTCTATAGCGGCTTGAGTACAAGTTGACCTGTAGCGGCTGATTTACTTACTTTCATTCGTTATATATCCCTGTTGTGACGCTCCTGAAGGCTGTGGCACTCAAAGAGATAGGTCATGGTAAGGTGGCTCGAAACTCTCGGACCGATCTACAACGGTACCGCAGGATAAGTCCCTGATATCCGGGAGTGGTTAACATGTGAATATGACTGATTGCCAAGATAAAGAGGGGCTTTTCACTGTAAAATGGCACCTTGCAGAGAGTGCCATTCATGATGTCACTCTATCGCTTTCATGGCGTAGCTACCCCTGTCTCTTCTTCAATCTCGATTGCTATGGGCCATTATTGGCACGGCGCCACGCCCAATTTGTTGGGATCTCAACCTTCCTTTTCTCGTCAACGGTCGCACACACTGGAGCTGCCCTCGACATCAGGGGCGAATTCTAACAACCCATGAAACCGGAGCTTTCGTTACACCTCAAAACGAGCAGCCTAGATATACCCATGTATGACGTGCGGTGTATAGGAGGCAACTCTATGAACCATCTATCCAGATGACCGCTCTACCCTCCTCAGAAGGGAGCAGCTACTTTATTTTATCGGAAATGGAAGAATGCCATTCACCCTTGCAACTGGCGGCCAGGACAACGTCTTCTCAGCCTGGAGCAGACTCAACGAGCGACACATGCTATCAGTCTCTTGATTATCCAGACACAGCAGTCTCTTCGGCTTCCTCGCCGCCTCCAATCTACGGCGAATCAATGGATATGTCCTGTTCCTCGACACCATTTAGGGATATTTCCGCCCCATCCGATTATAATGACGGAATTCATCTGGTCAAGCCGTCAGCAGAGCACGCATGGTTACCCCAATTTCAGAAAGACGGTGTCTTTGTAGCACCGGACGATAGCCTGGAACGCCGGCCGGATCTCAAGGCGGACGACTCGTATTACGCCTCGTGTGTTGACAATGATAATCCGGCTGATACGTCAACACGGCGTTCTCCAGAATTAGGAAAGTCCCACAAGCGCGCTGAAGTTGACACTACTATTAACGCCCAGACGTGGAGGAATGTCGACTACCTTTCCCATGACTGGAAGGAGGAAGAAATCCTGTCATCATGGAAATACATTACCACTCGCCGAGGCGAGGACCCCAATAGGGCCCGTTTGAAGAATGCATGCTGGAGAACATGGACAAAATACAAAAACAACCTGAAGACTATGCCTCCCGAAACTCTCAACTGGTAATGACATGACGGAATTAGGCAAGAGTATCAAGCTAACTTCGTGCAGGCTGAAAGATAGTGATACGAGTTGGCTATATGGGCCCGTTCAACAAGGTGCTAGCAAGATCTACTGTATGCAGACTGGACCTTCCAGTGCCTCATTGCTCCAGCCCAACTCACTAGTCAACACTAACAGGAAGACTATCTTGAAGAAAAGGAGCATATCAGATATCATACTGCAGAGGCCATTGTCAACATCATCCTTACCCGAGAAGCCAGCCCCAGTGGCCCAGGTGAGGCAGAAAGACAGCCGGCGACTAAGAGAGCTTTCCTTTGATAGTTTAGAGACGATGGATTATAATATATTCCCCTTCCCTTCAATGCTAATGAGCCGTGATACCTCTAGTATGCTGCCATTGTCAGCATACACTGGGATCTCATCTTCAGGTGTTGAGCGCAAACACATCCACTTCAATTATAAAGTCGAGCAATTTATCGCCGTCGAAGTTAAAGACGACGACGATGGCGACGACTGCGATATCAGTACCGATACCAATTCCGAAGACGGAATCATAATGAAGCTGGACAGGTCGGGAAAGACGGCGAAGGAGGGCAATTCATTACTCTAATGGAAAGACGATCGCGATGCTTCCATCAACAACACTAAAACATCGAGAACATATACAATTCCCAGAAACGGTCATACACTACACCTCTAGCGCCTTACATAGCCATCGTGTTTCGCCATTGTCACCACAAGAGGCATCTCGTCCACCTAAAGCGTCAGGTAGATTCTCCGAGGATTTAATTGATGACGATACAAACTTAGGCTGGTACACATCTGGGACTTTCGCAGTACATGATACGCATCACATTACTCCTACAGTCAGCTTGACCGCCGAGCCAGCTGGCATGCGTCGCACTCCGTCTGGCATGTTTATGCCCTATGAGGAGGCGGTCACATGTTCAAATAAAGGGATGTTTTGTCGCGTTATTGACACCGTTAAAACAGCCAGGGACATGGCCTATGTTATTTGGAATAGTGGCTGGAGATGAAGCTTTGGAACGATGGAGACATTTTTACCTCTTGAAATGACGACTCTCTTTCCTTCCTTGCCAGTCCATCTCTATTGTGAGCGTAGCTGCCGGCATGCCAGTGCTAAACCACTAGGGCATCGTAATGTATATCCCTGTGGGAGCACTGAGCTGCCCGCGTAAGTCTAGCCGTCCCCGTTTGGCGCTGTTGCCGGCCGTGTCACCCTCGCTCCGTCCTAGCAAACCGGCAGGTTGACAGTAGTTAACACATGTGCTTAAAGAACGTTGAAATCAAAGACAGGGATCGCTTTGTAGAGATTGAACGTGATTATCCATAGACAAAGCACTGTGTCCCCTAGCTGTCAGTTTATATAAGATTACCCCCACATATGTGACATATCCTAGTTGAATGATAGAGCAAACTCCCGCAATCGTGTGTTATTTTGAATGAAGGCCACGGGTCGCATATCCTTCTTACATATAAATCGAACCATAATTAGGTCAATAACGCCCATCATAAACCCGGTTCCGTCAAAGTTAATAAATATCGACATCATCGATGCCATACTTTGCCCTCAACTTTCGCACAAGCTCGAACCAAGCCGAAGTTTACCGGGATCTTCGCATCAGGCTATTTGGTAATCCTAAATGCTATAAATACGGGATTGAAGCAGCGGTTCTCGTTTGACAAAGTATCTAGCCCATAGCTTTCCAACTTTCTCTCTAGCACGCTCTCCGAGCAGCAGATTGGCCATATCTTCCACGCCAGCAAGCTTTGGCGGGAAGCCTTACGAATACAGATCTATATGTTCAAAGACGGCCTCTTCTTCCAGGTTAGTAAGTTTGCGAGAGTTGGGCATGATATCGTGTCGCGACGGACGGCCTTTTATTCTGGCGCGTAGTGTTAATTCAGGCACAGTATGGATTTTTTTTTACCACCCGAGTCATGGAGGTGTTGCCTTACGCCAGTCAGAGGGATAAGCAGATAGGGAGGTGTTGCACCACCTCAACGGGCCTAAGGGAGTGGACCAAAGAAGAGATTTTGGCTTATTT
>NW_022158814.1:0-14517 GCF_000260195.1 Fusarium odoratissimum NRRL 54006
GTGTTGAACAGGTGCTGGGGTCTCACGTGCAGGCAGGGATACTTTAAGATTACAGCCGAAATGGTAAAACCTCTAAGGGGTAGATTTCAACAGAACACAACATGAATACACCAATTCACATCAATGAACCGAATACACGTAATGTCTGACACATTGATGCCAAATCAGTGTATTCGTGTTTTGTTGTTATTTTTTGTCTGCCCCTGAATGGCCTACTGTTTCTATGTATAATCTCAAGACCTCTTGTCGCACTGAGCCTGCTAAAATGATCAAGGGTCAGGTAAATGAGACTGAGCAGCAGTGTGTTGATGGATTGTTGTTTGAGGTGGTTTCTGATGCGGGGTACTCCATCCCGCAGAGGTACTTAAAAGGATATGGCTAGATTACTAGCGCAGTTGTTTCCTGAGACTGTAAAGATCATGTCTATCCAAGTATACCAATTGCCCCCTATATCAGGTCTGGATACAACTCTCTCCTGTAAAAACATTTTTCTTTTGCACCTGCTGTTAGCATGCTGCTAGGGCAGAAAGTTGTTATAAGCTAAAATAGTAGTATAGATAGCTATAGGGCTAATAAGGCCCTAATAGCTACCTCAAGAAAGGAACCTTTTTTATAATACTTATTCCTAATAATACTAAGCTTTGTAAACTCTTTATATTGCCCTCAGGCGCTTTTTCCTGCTCGGTATTTACGGCTTCTTCTTACCCTGATATTCCGGCTACGTGATCCTTCGACATTCCGGGCTCTGCGCTAGTAGGAGAGTAACACTCGGGGAAAGGGCCTGCGAAGCTCTCTGTTGATGCGAGTAGATATTGCAAGTGTTCTGGGTAGAGCAGGATGCGATGGTAATTATAGATTGTTTAGCTTAGTACGTCCTGTGCTCTTCTAGGAGACTTTTCGGGGCCAATGGCCCCCTGGACGAAAAATATATATACATATATACATCAGGTTTGGATACTCTCGTGAGCGACGAAGCGGAGGAGGAGCCTAAATATTCTAGACTAGGTTCACCAAGAAAGTATTATATAGTTCTTATCACCCGCCCTCAGGACCCGGAATAGATACTTATTGATAGGAAAGAATACCAGGAAGCCGCTTGGGATCTTTTAGGCTCATCAGAAGACTCTACCCTCTTGGCTTCAACCAGGAAGTCTAAATCGATAAGTAAGACTTCTATTGCATAGTCTGCCGAGCCAAAAGGCTCTACTGGCAGAATCTTATCGATGGTTTCTCCAATAGTAACTCTGTTTTTAAAGCTATGCCGTGGCTAAGGTCTCCAAGGGCATTTTAGCCGCTACTACTGCAGGTTAACGATGTTATCTATGAATCTCAGATAGACAAGGCGAACGCACTCCGACGAGCCACGCTGGAACGACGAACCGCAGAGGACGACATCACAGGTCTTATCCAATAGACACGGAGCCAAACCCAAACTTCTTGCATAGGACTCCATTATTTAAGAAGTCAATAAAAGAGTTCGTAGTATATTCAGGGCATACGACTGCAGCATGTGATCTTGATATTTGAACGTGCGCCCCAAATTAATCTCCGCGGGTTCTACTAGTGGATTGCCTAAAGATGATCACAGGGCTCTACCAAGTTCGCACGAACCTCTGGCCGCAGTTGAAAGTGACTCCCACAGGCATGTGATGCTCTATACTCATAGAAGTCCAGAAGTTACCCATAAGCCGCATGCCATGGAGGAAGGCTCACAGGCTTCGCACGGATGGCCTCCTCAGTGCAGAGGCCTCTCTTTCCTGCCACTTAGTGCCTGAGATCCGCTCCTTGTCGGTAGCGAACGTGATCTCTTCAGTATTGGCTGCGAGGCCGTTACCAATTCCCTGTAGGTCCACCCATTGATCTGGATTGATCTGTCCGTTAAATTGCATTCACCTGCCATCGTATCTCTAGACGCGTCATCGGACTCATAGTGGCTGCCACTAGGCGCCTCTGTGTCTGGACCAACCCCGCATGTTGCACGTATGATTAAGAACCTGACTTCACCTCAGGTGATGTGGTCAGGCCAAAGAGAACACTATTTTAACATTAGTGTGGATGAGCACCAAAATCATGGTGTCGGGAAAAAGCGGCAGGACAAGCTAGAACAATGTATCAGACCACCGGTATTTCGACTAACCACTACCTGACCCCTCACCCAATACGCTATCGAAAAGCCGCCAACAAGCGTCTGAGCCATGGCTCCATTATGACATTTGACTTGTTCGTGATGTGGTTCAGTTCACCGTGGTGCGTTGTTTATGGCGGAAAGTTACGACTATATGTTCGAGAAATCATTAATAGAAGTCGTAACTGATCCCTTGTATACGAGGGAACAACGCGAAATGTAGCCTTCATATTTTATCATGTTCTACTGAGACCTACCAGAATTTCAACAGAAAGTCGATATGGAAAGACGATTCATCCCTTACCCTCCTCCAGGTAATTCAACCAGTCAGAGCAATGCCCCCGCCTCGGGTACGCCTATACCGTTTCTTGGGGTAATGGGCTGTATCATCGGTCTATTATTAGTAGTTGTCATTTTGTACGCTCTTCGTTCGAAGTTTTGTGGTCTATATCCATATTAATAAAGCCAGGTATATTACAAAATCGCGATATACAGTCCATCTACAGAAGCTCAACAACACAAACCCATCACAAAAATACGAGATAGTGAAGGAGTGGAAGAAGCAGGCAACGTGGACTTTAACGCAGCCTAGTTCGGCTGAAGTCTGGTAAGTTTCAAGTCGGAATGAGAGATTTTCCTACCCCTACTGATATGAGTATAGTGCAATATGCATCGAAGTTCTTAGGGACCAGGACAATGTCCGACGATTAAAATGTAAACATGTCTTCCATACGGGTTGCATCGACTCCTGGTTCCAGAGACACCATGTCGATTGCCCGTTATGCAAGTCAATATTCATTCCAGACAGGCGCAGCGATCCTGAAGACGTTCCTTAGGCGAAGTTTCATCAGCGAGGGATGATTTATGCAGGTGTTGGGGTTCTAGTGATCGAAAGATATGGAGATCGAACCTTTGAGGGGTCGTGCAAAGCCAGAATAATACTTGACAAGGGGTTTTTCTTTTTGCAATTCGCTTCCTCCTATACGCGAGGGACGTATATTTCATTACTATTTAGTATATGATGGTATTGGTACGTAGGGCATGAGTCTTACTTACCAATGTTATAATTCTTCTAATCACAGAAGTAATCCAAATCCAAGACTGTAAGCTGAAACTTATACTTTTATGGCTGTATATTTGCCCAGGACGCGCTTTCGATCAGGGCGTTAGGTATGGGACTTATAGTGTGCGCATCAACGACTTCAACCAGTAAATAATGAGAACCACAAGAGCTTCCATTTCAGGCTGACAACCTCTGTGTTGCACCCATACCTACACATACCAATCTTCAGGTGTGGCCATTCTAGAACAGGCGTATGTGGCTTTGGTCGTCAAGACCATATTTTAAAGCCTCTTTGCGCAAGGGACACGGCAGCTCACCCACGATCAACGCCTTCCAGGCCGTATGCTTATTACCGCCGGCTTCAATTATAATGACATAGCCAAACGATTAGGGATAACCTCAGGGCAGGTTCAGTAAGTTGTAATTGCTCTTTTCACTACGCCTAGACGCCAGTCGGGTCAGCCTAGCTTGCTAACAGACGCCCAGGCCAAGACCAAGTCCTCCCGTCCCTCTTTGCTAATGGACTAAAATAGCCTGGGTCGAAATGATCGAATTCGTACGCGCCTCGAAGACCGGTTGCGGCATGTCCTATCGAAGGATCTTTCAAGCCCTCAGTCAGGACCGCTCTGAGTACGCTATCCGCTATGCCTCAACCGCATTGGCTTGAACAGATATGCATTCTGCGAGCCACGGATCACACGCTAAGAGTCACATCGGCTGGTCCATTCATCCATGGAAGTCTACTCTATTCTTTAACGAGGCCTCGGCTAGAGCTGGAAAGTCCACGAACATGGCTAACGCGAAGGCGCGGCCAAGCCCTCGATCCAACCAGCATCATTGAGCGTGAATGACAACGTCGCTGAACACTTTCCAGAGAGGATACTATAGCATAGGTCGCGTGAGGTTGTCAATAATCCTTGGGATAGTATTGGCCGGCCTTCTAGCGTGCGACCTTGCTTATCTCAGTTCTGCATGCAACTTGACTCGGAATGCATACCTGCGATGTTGACGGGAAAGTTCAATCGGCAGGGTTTAAATTAATTGACCAGTGTAGCGGTCGATTCGCAATTATGAATGCTTTGGTAGCCTACTTCCTCAGAGAAGAGGGTAGTTGGTTGGCTAAGTTAAGAGGTTGACTGCCTTTGGTATAGACCTTAGGGCTAGAAGAGGCAGGTTCTATGATAATATGTAACGATCCAAGGTATTGGGTTATTATTGTAGCAGTGGTTCTGGACCTCCTGATTATAACTTTGTAGCATTATTTGCTAGCATAATAAAAGAATCGTCCAGATCATATCGCAAGCTGCGCAGAGGGTGAGATTCAATTGTGAGACGGTTTGACCAAGGAGCAAAACCTCTTTCAGACCGACTTCAACTACTAAAACCATGCATTTCTTTCGCGATTGGGTCATTCGTCAATTGTGTCTGTGCTTACATCACATACAACAGTTAAGGCCATTTTACATAGGTTTCACTACAGCGTGGACACATTGCGTAGGTATATGCAGATGTATATAATGTTGCATTACCAGCTGAGGCAAAACGTGTGCACGGCGCTAGCTCTGTCCCTAATAATGACATGTGCCTTAAATGTGACACATGGCATCGAAATATACATCACGCTCAGCATGGGATTACACCTTTTCTACCAATATCAGAATCCAAGGCATGATCCCAAAAAATATCAAATCAAACAAATACAGCACTTGAGCTGCTCCCGTCCACCCCTCCTCACTCTCTTTTACAGGACCACGACCTCCCGCAACTTTGCGCCCCATGAATTCCACACAAACCATAAATCCCAACCCTAATAGTCCAACTGCCATTCTTACACGTGCTTTGGCGGGGACCTTATAGCGGTTTACTAGCCAATTCGCCCAACCAATAACAGCGATAAACATAAGTGGTGCCTCAATAATTTCGGCATGTGACGGAGGGAGATTGAATTTGGGGATGACGTATAGATGGCGGATGGTACCAAAGAAGAAGCCTGTGGAGAAGACAACGCCGAAATAAGTAAATGCCAGGCGACTTATAGTTGAGACGGGAAGATTGGAGACATTTTTGGCGCGTGGAGTTTTAATGTTCGGCGCCATACTTTTCGGAGATGATGAATTTAAATTACGAGTAGAGTTTGGTATTGCTATACAAAGCATGGCATACAACCGACTTAGAAGTTAGGAAAGAGGGGCATGAGGTATTCTGCTGAGAGGATATACCAAGTTATAGATTGAGGCATGATCTGACGGCATCACATAAGGTCCACCGTGAGACAGACCCACTCGACTCCACAGCGCCCCCTTTGCTTCCTCGGTGATGGCACGTACCGCAGACATTTATCGAAATAAACTTTGCTTCCTCCGTGATGGCACGGACCGCAGATATTTATCGAAATAAACGCAGAAGCCCAAACCAGACGTGAACAGATTATACACGACGAACCAGGCACTTTACAAGTCTACACAGACGGGGGCGGTATCCGTGGTCATATTAGAGCTGCCGCAGTCTGCACCACCAACTGGGAGATTGGAAGCGTACACATAGGTCTGTCATTAGCATTTTGCGGTTGCGTGCATATGTAACATATAACGCAGTAGTTCCTCGCGGTGGCCACGTTGCTGTAAGCCTGAATGTTTTATTCATAGATGCACTGCGGTGAGAGAAGCCTCGTGGGTCATTTTCGTTCTTCCTTTGAGATCATGATGATAAGAGTGTGACTTGCATTTCACTTAATGAGTACATGCTTTAAGCTTGTCCTAAAGCTTTAAAATTAATTATTAAAGTAATAAAAATAATTATATATAACGTGTTTGATAAGCATGTGTCGCAGACAAGCATGCGTCGCACTACTTTATACACCTTAAATCCGGTTTTTAAAAACTCTTTACTCTTTAAAAATCCAAACTAAGCCTAAAATAGCTATAATTTTTATAGCATATATATAACTCTTAAAATAAGCTATCTTCTTTTTTTTTTAAAAAAAATCTAAGAAAATCCTATATAAACTTAAAAGTCTATTTACACTGTAAAATACACTGTATTTTAAGGTTTTCTATATAAAATAAAATAGCTAAAAGTCTTTAAAAAATACTATTTAATAAAACTAACTATACTATTATATAAAGTATTTTTTATATATTTTTAACTATTTTATTTAAAGTATAAATCTCTATAAGGTAAGCTATTTTTAGCCATACAGTGCAGTGCGACGCTTACTTATCTGCGACGCTCGCTTATCAACCACGTTAAGGTTATTTTATTAAAGGCTAAGCTTTAAAATCTTTAAGATATAAATAAGATATTAAGCTAATATTAAAAGGTAAAAAGGATTAAATTATAAAAAAGAAAGATTATAATTATGTAAGAAGTATTATAAAGTATTATTATTTTTACTTTAGGTTACCCTAAGAATCCCAGAGAATATGCCTGTCTGTCTTACTAAAGCAGCTTTTTACGCCAATTATAATACCGTCGTTCTTGGCCTGCAATGGTTTGCATCGCAGGTCGTGAGAGTCCCGGTCCACACGATACAAACATCAGTAAACCAGATTCTTCCTTGGGAGGAATATTGAACCCGTACCGGTGACAGGAGAGTTATAGTTCAAGTTCTGTCGGATGTACTGGAAAACTGGGTACTTGGTCGAGCCAACACTAAGCTGCTGGAAGGTATAATGCGCAGAGACACTCTGTGCCAAGGCCATGATGGCCGCAAATAAAGTAGCGATCTTCATGGTCGACTTTACAAGCAATGGATTGGCGTCTGTGGGTATAGTGAGTAGGCGGGGGTCCCTTAATGGAGAAAACAGGTCCCATTTCCAGATAATCCCTATTTTACGTGGGAACTAAGATGAATTTTGGGAACGGGCCTTATTCCCGGGTTGGTAGTAAATAAGGACAGTTATAATAAGGTGATTAGTGCACAGGTGAGAATGGGTCGCGTTCCTGATTGAAATATATAGTACAGTGACGCGTTGCGGTCGGCGAGCAATTGGTCGGCCATTTCTTCCACACTACGTAGTCGCGTGGGAATTCCCCGCGAATCTAAGTCTAGAATAAACTGAACTATAATCTGTTCCTCTGAGTCAGAGAGTTTACATAACTCGAAGACCCAATTACTTCGAGATTGAATGCCCGTCTGATAAGGTATGTCGTTTCATGTAACACTCTTACCTCGGCGGTTAAAATCTACTAATTACTGCGTTCTTGTTGTTTTAAACTAAATTAAGGTTGTTTCTCTGTGCATTTAATTATTAATAAATAAAAGCTTGCCTTAGTGCAAGCCAAAATTTTATCGCCCGCAGCTTGCCACTGTTTTATACGGCTGAGAACTTGTTTCTCGCGTATGCCGTGTTGATTCCCTGTGCGGTATGTGAAAATAGATAACTTAAGTAATATTTGAGACCAGGCTGCCGGCATGTTGATTTTGCCAAGTTTCCGCCAAGCCCCTTGGCGCTAAGACGTCAAATGAGGGCTTGACTGCTTTCAGCTCCTCCCTAAGGCCGCATCTTGAAAGCCTACTTACCTCAACATCAACCAATAGCCTGAGTCAGCCTCAGCGCTTACTTGTAGACTGTACTTGCAGCATCATTAACACCTTAAAAGCTTTGGCCACAGAGCTGGACTGAATCGAATTTAAAAAATAAAAAATAAAAAAAAAGAGCGCTATCTTTAGAAAATGCAATAATGTTTATAAATTCAGGTTGGTTTCCCAGCTGTATGAGGAAAATTAGTACACCCGCATTCACATTCGTTTATGAACACTGCGGCTCAGTTTTGCATTCTCCTACACTCCTCAGAACGTCATGACCATCTGCGAATTCTTTCTAAGGATAATCGGCGTTGGCGAGACTAAGTGGAGAATGGTATGGTTCATGTTGGCAATCCTTCGTAAGTAGCAATCCTTACATCCCCAACCAATATGCAACAAGATCAATGCTTACAGGTTGCTAGTTGCCCTCATTGGTAACATAACTGTCCTTATCAGCTGCATATCACCAAGTGCCCAACCTATCTACTTGTTCCGTGTCGGGAGTAGTGAACTCGTCAATGCAACCGCCAACTCAACCGGTATTCCTACGAGCAACTCCAAATCGACGAACTTCCGAGTGATTGGTACTGGGGGCTTTCGGGTAGGCATTCATACTCCGCTGTGCTATAATTAACTAAGCCATTGTTCCTTTACGTATATGTGTCATTCACAGTGATACTGATGAGAAAGTGTCGTGCAAGCAAGCTTTTCCGCCCATAATAAGCATCGAAGAGATGATCGCTTTTGCTATTGAAGCTAAGCTGGGAAGAGATGCAGAATCTTCAATCGTGGAGGAGAAGACGTCGCCCTGGACCACTGCACTCGCTCGAATCGAAGGCAAGCTTACCGAGCCCTCACGTGTTAAGGCCCTCTGGCAAGGTGCCGCAGCTTTCACCGTCATTTCAACCCTTTTGTCTTCTGCTCTGCTTGTCCTTACGGCCCTGTATTTCACCGCCCTGCGTGACCAGCTACGACGGTGGATGCTCTACGTAGTTGCCTTCGTCGACGCCATGACGTTTCTCGGTGCAGGCGTGATGGTTGGGTACGCTATGCGTGAGGGACCAAGGGGCATCATGGAGCTTGCCGGGACCTCTTCAGAGAGAGGAATCTATGGGGCAGGAAATACCGCATTCACCCTCGGTGTGCTGATCAATTTCTTGTCCATGGAGCTGTTCCTGTGTCTTTTCATTTCGGGCGTGCTTCTGACTGTCTGGCTTGTTTGCGCTTGTTTGAGCATGTGCCGAGATGATAATGTGGTCAAGGTCGAGTACATACATAGGTCCGACTAACAATATAGCACTATCTACCCCAAGCACCCAGGACCATAATGACATTTATGGAACTAAGACTGCTCTCTAGGAGATATGTAAACGACTTATCATCATGAGTTAACAGGTTTAGAGAACACTGGAGGAAGCATGAGTGCATAACGACTGTAAGCGATGGCAGTCCGGGAATGATTGATAGTTTAGGTAGTAAATAAGCTGAACGAGGCTTCACTACTATGGGACATTAGTAAGAAGTGGCAGAGATCTCACGTTGAATAATGCTGAATTTATACTTGCTTTTGCCCTATGTTCTATACCCCAAATGCTGAAGAACGCGGCTATATTTTTAAGCAATTGATGATGCCGGACGCTGAAGTCGTTAACGCACTTGGAGAAGAGAGATAGCCCAGTAGCATACGTCACTTGGTTCTGCTAGATGGCAGATCCCGCCATTAAGAATGTAAATTCCGCTGCATCTCCGCATTTTGACAGCGTAACCCCACTGCTATCTGGACAAAGACCAAACTCAGCCGCTGACATAATGCGACTAGATCCTCTCTTAATCCCGAGGCTCGCGCTTCTTTATTCTTTGGAAAGACAGCTTAATGTTGCTTATTCATCCCTGGAAGTAAACCAAACTTTTCTATCTCTTCCAACATGTCTTATCTCAAGTGCTACGCTCACGACGATGTCGGAGCTCGAAATAAGCAACAGTTCAAGTATAGCCAAGCGGTTCGTGTTAGAGACAAGATTGAATGTACAGGACAAGGGACGTCCCTTTATCTATAAGGATTCTTCAGTTACTAAGATTCGCATAGGCGGATAGAACCAGGAACACGCGAATTCTATATGGAAATCAACGCAGAGATTGACCAAGCTTTCCGGAACTTAGAGCTTAATCTCCGTGATGCGGGAGGCAAGGGTTAGGAACAGGTTTACCGGGTCAATTCGTATCACATTCCAATCAACGAGGCACTAGAGGCAATGGTCAGAAGGTTTAAGCAGTATATGCCCGACCACGAACCTATATGGGCTTGCGCCGGCGTAGCAAGTCTCGTGGAAGATGATACGAGAGTCGAGATCGAGGTCGTTGCACAAGATCCCTAGGGGGCGAAACGGCCTAGTCGCGCCAACAAGATGATGAGAAGAAGGAGGTTAATTCTCACCTTATAATGGCGCGAAGGAAGCTTACGCAGTTATTCTCGACTGAAATAAAGTTTAATGATGCATTAAGGTTGATACAGTGTTGTCATATCTGAACTATCGAGGTGAATAGAAAACGGCAAGGCCCAACAAAGTTCAAGGGAAAAGTAATCTGCTTAGGATCTATACAGCTTAATTGGCCCAGTTATGAATTGGCCAGTGATGAGATGCTTGGTAAGACTACGTGAGCATCAGATATACAATGCCAATCGTTGGTCCGATCCAGTACTATATCCTCTACATATCTTAATATGGCAGAAGGTTAAAGTTAAAGTCATAAACAACAGGATTAAGACCATTCCCAAATTCCCCGAGCTGATCAAAGTCCAGATTTCTGACTGCAACATTTCCAGGATCTAACAGCTCCAAGCTAGCAATTGGATCCTCTGTACTTGTATCATGAAAGTCTTGTGCTGCCTCGGTTTCGACAATGGGAAGCTCGCGATGTGAATTTAAAAAGTTTGGCTCCTCCTGAAAAGCCAATGAGGGAACAGACAATGTCTGATCTTGAGATTCGGCCAGAACCTCGGTGACTGGGGGAGCGCTTGTTGGGAGATCCCTGTGCTCGGTCGGGGGTAACAGGCTCGGCAAGACTTCATCAAACGCATTCCAGACTGCAGAAGACACCATTTCAAAGAGTGAACGCTCAGATACTTCAGAGCTAAACTGAAACCCTGGCATATTTCGTACATTGGCGTTTATGTCTCGTATCACACGGGCGGGAACCTCCTGTCGAAGAAAGCTGCGATATTGAGCTCGCGTTTCTGCAGTCATGGGTGCCTCGAGGATTTGCAAATCACAATCTATACACAGGTCAATGGAACGATTCCGAGTAAATGTCCCAGATAGAACTTACATGGTGATGGTATATCTTCGGTTTTCGGAAATAGAACCTTGTACATATGCTTCCACTTTTCCTCTTCGGAAATATTCTGGATGCCCCGCCTTGACTTGAGACGCTCTTTAGTCTCGTTATCGATACCTGGCATTTCTCTAGATGGACTGACGACTTCGCAAGCCGGGTCCTGACGGAGATGTGCATCAAGTTCTTTCTCCGTCTTGACTATTCTAAAACATCTCTTACAATAAATCGGTGCTTTGTGAGATCTATAAATATGCTCCCTATTATAGTCAGCAAATCGTGTCTTGACTTTAGTAAGCAGGCTTGTGCACTTTATCCGGTGAACGCTTGGCCAGCCTTTTTGGCACCGAGGCCATCTCTCTCCGGGATATTCTTTAACAAACGGGCAGGCAAGATTTGGTACTGATCCCGATGGCGCGCTTTCTGTCTTGCGACGTTTTTCATCATCGCCTCCGTTTCCTCTGCCGCCAGCATTGGTATCATCACCCTCACTCTCTCTATCATCGATTCCCCTCTTCTTGCTATTACCATCACTTTCAGTCGGTGGGCCACTTTGACCACTGAATTGCGTAGAGTCAGAAGCCCCTGAATTCTGATTGAGTCCTGGTGAACAAGGTTTCACCCAGGCGACAACCCGTTGGACAACCAGTGCGGTGATCGTATCTTTCAAGGCGGTGACAGAGGCTAGGAGGGCTGGGTCCAGAGAAGAAGCGAGAAAGGCCTCTTCGAAAGACTCATCCGTTTGCTGTGAAACGTCAGACATGGACTCGTCGGTTTCGCTTGTATCAGTTTCAGTCACAGATGTGTCCGAAGTCAACCCATGTTCCGTATCATCCTTGCTAGAGAGAGCTGTAGAACGAGCATCAAATGTGGTCTCGGTTCTCGTCCCTGTGGATGGTATCATTGCTTTCGCTGGATGACTCCGTGGGGTAGAGAGGTGACCTCTATCGATATGATCATCCATACTCAGTCTACGCATCGACTCACTCGGAGGTCCTGCATCTGAGAGTCGTTCCTCAATGGTACTCAACTCTTCGTCGGGATTCTCCTCAACCTGACGCTGTCCACTAGCAAGCGGCGACTGTACTTTTGGTGTGTTGAATGATGAAGAGAGGAGTAAACCTTTGTTCAAACGACGCTGCTGGGCAACCCAACCAGCCAAAGCCACCTGATCAGACACGGTCAACGAGCTGTCCTTGACTGATACAAGTGACGCGATCGAATCAGTGGGCTCCGATGCAGCAATGAGATGTTGGTATACTGGAATATTTGCTGATGCCGAGAGTCGTTCCTTGGTTTGCGGGTCGAGGTACGGGATAGGCGGCACAGGAGTCTTGTCATGATCTCGATGGTTACGTAGCGATTCTCGGTATATATTGAGAGATGAAGAAGATGACAGGGTCTTTCTGAAAAGAGATCTTCGACGAGAAGGCGTGGAACTGGCCCTGCCAATGGACGAGTCGTACGTGCTAGCAGCTGAAATTATAGAGGAAGGCCGTGTAAAGCTAAAGGTGGAGTCTCGGGCAGACGTCGAGGCTTGGAATGTGTCCTCGGAAAGCCTTCGTAGAAGATCGAGTTCGGATGGGTTGTATGTAGCAAAAGAAAAGTTTTGACCATACTCGGGGATGTCTGTATCGCAAGTTGAAGTCACTGGTTGACTCTGAAGCAAAATGTCAGCACTTGGATCAGTGTAAAATAAAAAAGAGGCTACATACCAGGCTGCGCCGGCGTATAATATCGTCTTTTTCTAGAACACAGTTAACATATTCAGAAAATAGGTAGGTAGAAATTGAGCATGGATTCACCTTTCAAATCTGCATTGTACGGGCCCAAGATCAACGCAGATGCCGGCCTGTTGGCAAAGTCGTATTGACTACCCACTCCCGTAAGCTCACCCAAATGTAGTGGCAGGATAGACGTCGAGGTAACTCGTTTCCTTCTCACTCCTGGATAAGCCTTGATCCATCGGCGATGGCTTTCGGATTTGGCTGCGGGGCCCTCTCCATCGGTTCCGTCCGTCTTTGCTGAGGATGAGACTGTTTGGTCTACAGGATGTTGTTGTAACCCGGTCGGCACCACCTGGACCACGTTTTGTATTTTCGAATCGGTAGAGCTATTATCCCTTGGAGCATCCAGGTCATTGTCCGTTGTCGGCGAGGAATTTCCATCCTTCCAAAGAACCGCCATCTTCTCTTTGAGGGTATTAGACATCAACCGGGAGGAAGGTCGTGCTTTGGCATAAGAGGGGAGCAAACCCGGGGCTTTGTTCAAGTAATGTCTGCCTTTGTGCTTGAGGCGCTCACGCAAGGATCGGGGCTTTGCATCCGTGGTTTGTTGGCTTTTTTCAGGCGTGGTCCTGGGTGCCACGTCGGCAGCTGGCGGTATAGACGAGGACATGGCGGGCGGGTATAATAGTGGGCTTTTGCAGGGCCAAGGCAACGGCGTAACACTTACACGCTACAATTACTGGTAAAGAATTAAAATGCGAGGTTTTCGGGGTGAGTTGTACAAAGAGAAAAAAACGACAATTGAAAGTGGCTCCATGTCTGGCTAATGCTACTGACCGCCCCTGGGTCGCCTTGAGCGGCCGGCTAGGCGTTCTTTTTGAGCCATGGTTCGCAAACTGCAGCCTACAAGGCGCTCGTTAAGACGACTTGCATGTCCCATCACCTCATTTGGGGGCAGAGTTATCATAGGCTAGGCAGGGGTAGAGAAAAAGGGTGGTGGGGTTCGTCTGCAGTTTTGCGCATGCGCATAACTTGGGATCGCAGAACAACAGGCCGCAAATATTCACTTCTGCAGAAAGTAAAATAAAGGTTGGGCAAAAGTATATAGTAAGTAGCAGTATCTGGGTCACAGTCTTCATTGCGCATGACGGAAAGCTAGCTAGTAAATGAGTATGCAACGTAAAATACATTAATATGAGACTTCAGGCTGGCATATAAAATCATGTGAGGTCTTTACGACCGGAGAAGTTCTGCAATTTGGAAGAGATTAACCTGACAAAAGTTGCTGCAAATACTGTGATCTATTTCATTTAACAATGCCAACCCCATCGTCAAATGTTTCGATAGTACCAAATCAGGGGTCATCCTCCTCTGTCACAAGGTTTGTCTGACATCCCATCGATTAATTAAACATATACTGACCCGTCCAGCAGTAACACCACTAAAGCGTCCCCGTCTAGCGCTGGTCTCTCGCCAACTATGTCGCGCTTCCTTGGGGAACCAGTCTCTGTCAATACATACATTGCATGCGGAGGTAGTGGCTAAACGAATTAAGAATGTAACTGCCGGTCGTTTACATTGAGGCCCGGCTGTGTACTATTGGGCTTCTGAGGCATTGAAGTGTCGTTTATAGTGTATTTTAATTAGGAGATAAAACTCAGGACATAATATCAACCAGCTAAATAATAATTAAAATACTACGCCACCCCATGCACATTGGAGCGGCGATGGGGCGCATGGG
>NW_022158815.1:0-14236 GCF_000260195.1 Fusarium odoratissimum NRRL 54006
CCTGCCTGCAGTGCCTATCCGTAGCAATAGAATCTATCCCGCCCGAAGCGTTCCCCGTTCACCTGTATTCCCGAGCCTGACCCGTGACATCTTTACCTTTCTAAACCTATAATAGCTATTCTGGCCATAATAAGGCCTATTATAAAGCCAGTCTTATTAAAGTTTTAAATATTATCTAATTAGATATTATACTTTATAATTATATTCTATATAAGCTAAAACCAGCTATAAATAATAATTAGATTTTTATATTTAACTCTTTAATAGTTATATCTTTAAAATAAATATATTTTTAGCTTTAATTATTACTTTATAAAGTTATAAGCCTAATACTTACTAATAGGTAATATATTATAATTAATAAGCAGAGAATTAGCTATTTCTTTTATAAAATATAGTTATATAAGAAATCCTTAGAAATCTAAGTTAAAGAGGAATTAAATTATTATTTATTCCTCTAAATTAAATAGTTTTTATAAGTTTAAGATAGAATTATATTATAATTAAATACTATTATAATAGTAATATAAAATAAAGTAGCTAACTTTATATATCTTTATAATATATTAATAACTTAATTTTAGGTTATTTTAAAGGGCCTAAAGGGTAAAAAGGATTCTAGCTTTATTTAAGGATTATAATATACTAGGTAGTTAAGAACTAATTAATTAAATAGTTAAATATAAAGTTAAAGGATTTTTAAAGTACTTACTTATCTAAAGCACTTACTTATTAATAATATTAATATTAAAAGGCTAAAAAGATTAAATTATAAAAATAAGGAATTATATTTATAAAAAAGGTATTATAAGTAATTAATTAGATAAATATTAATATATAAGTAATAATTAAATTATTATAAAGTAATAAGTAAAAGAGGTTAATTAAATTAGGTATTTAATATTATAATATATATAATAAGATTAGGTATAATATAAAAGCTTATAAGATAAATATTATAATATTTAGTAATAAGTATAATTTCTTTTTTTTTTTTCCCCTTGCTATTAGCCTTATATAAGGCCATTAAGCTTTTTAACTTTTCTATAAAAACTTAAACAGTAAGACCCCTATAGCAGGCCATTATCATAGAATTTAAAATTATATAAGGTTTATCTGCCTTAATAGTATAATTACTGCCTTAACCAGGCAGTATTAATACCAGCTCTTAGCAGCTAGGTTACCCTTCTTCCTTTATCCTACCTAAAGGACTAAGATAATACCGCGCCTAGTCTATCTATTATACTTAAGTAAGTTTCCTAACCTGGCTTTTAACCCTTCTTACTAACAGCATAATAGCTATACCGCCTTAATACCTATTATATAAAATAGCCTATAGCTATATAATTATACCTATTATATAACTAGCTATAACCTTAATTTAACTATTAGGCCTGCCCTAGATACAGCTAGTAAAGAAGAACTTAAAGAAATCTATATAATAGTAGCTACTATTAAGAAGAACTTCTTATTAAGGTATAAATCTAATCTTATTAGGATAGCTATCTTTAATTATAGCCTAATTTAGCTAATTAGTTATATAAATTAGAGGCATTATATTAGTTTAATTAATTTAAACTAGGTTAATTCTAAGCTATTAGATCTTAAGGATTTAAAAAGGGGCCTAAGGGAAGGTTATTACCTTTAGTTAAACTAGGCAGCCTTCTTTACTGCCTTTATAGGTTTAAACTTAGTTATATATAAAGAGTGGCTTTTTAATATATCTAAAAGGGTTATTACTATTAAGGGGGAGCTGCTTTTAAATTAGTAAAGACTAGCCTGATTATAGTCTTAAATTATAAGAGTATAGGGGCTTATAGACAGGGAGTCTATATATAGAGTTAAATAAACATGGGGTAAAGGCAGGGTTCTGCAGAAAGTGTATTAAAGGAATTAGGTTAACTTTTATATAAGTTAGTTAGCAAAAGTTAAATTAACCTAAAGTTATAACTAGCCTCTATTAATTAAATATACATAGTAGGGCATATAACTAATTAAACTTATATATAAGAATAAATAAAGTAAAGTTAGTAAGAAGGCAGTAGTTTAAACTAGGGTAATAAGTATAATAAGTAGTTTTAATTAATTAAATAAATTATAATTATTTTAAAGAGGTTTAATATCTTAAGGCTAGGACTTTTAAGATATATACTTATTTAAAATATATATTTATTATATATATTATATCTTATTATATTATAAAGTTATATTATTAAAAGCTTTTTTAATTTTTTTTATATACTTTATTTTAATAGTAATATTATAATTAGGGTATATTATATTTATAGTATTATAACTAAGCTATTAAAAAAGGTAAAAAAGCTATAATAATAAAAAGAGCTTATTTATAAAAATATAATATATTTATATTAATAGCCTTTTTAATAAGGAAATTATAATACTTTATATTACTTATTTATATTAATAATATATTAATGTTTAGCTAATTTATTAAATTTATTATATATTATATCCTATAACTTATTTTACCTTATTTATATTACTAATATTAATAGTCTTTAACTTTAGGTAATTAAATTTATATAAAACCTAATATATTTTCATCTTAAACCCTATAATTACCTCTCTTTTATCTAAGATATTATAATATATTATCCCCCTCTTATAGTTATTTAATTAACTCTAATACCTTCTTAGCCTACTCTCTAATAGCCTTAAGCCACTTATTATATAAGCTGCTATAAAGAGCCTTAATAAATTCCTTCTCCTTTTGGCTTAGATTTATCCCTTTAAGTAACTTCCCTTTAAGCTTATTTAATTCTTCTATCTTAAGAGTAAGAAAGCCTTTATTAATTAGCTTATAGTAAGGCTATATAAGTAAGAGGATTTTATAATTAAAAAGTATTAATTTAATATAATTATTATTATTTTCTTTTTTTTAGTTTTTTCTTTTTTTTATTATTTTATTATAAAGCTTATTATAATTATCTTTCTTAATAACTTATTTATTCTTATAAATTATATTATAGTATTTTATTAAATAAGCCTTATTATATTTAAGTAGTTATAGGCTTCTTTAAAGTATTATAATTTTATAATTATAATACTATTAATAATTATAATTAGAAGTTAAATTAAATAACTTATTATAAAAGTATATTAAATAATTAAAGCATAGTATAAGGTTATAGTAGTTTATATAAAACCTTTAAAGTAAGTTATAAGAAGAAGATTAAGGCTAACTAAAAAGTAAGGCCTTTTAGCTAATTTATATATAACTAGGTTTAGGCTATAATTAAGGCAGTTAATTATAATAATATTAACTTAATAAAGCTTTACCTCCTAAGAGGTAATTAATATTTAAATTATATTAGATTTTAGAGATACTTAAATATACCTTTTAAGGCTAACTTATAAATTTTAAAAAAAGAAAAAATAATACTTTATATATTATTAAGAGAAATCTTAATTTATAACTTTTTTTTTTATTATATAATATTAATATAAATAACTTAATTATAATAGCCTTATATAATAATACCTTTATTATTATAACCTAATATATTTTAATATATATAAGATAGGTGCCCTATTATTTTTCTCTAATAAATATTTATCTATCTTATAATAAGTTAAATATATACTATTTAACTTATAAGATAAAGGAAGATAAATAAAGTTAAACTAATCTTATTTAACTTATATACCTCTTAATATATATATATATTTATTTAGTAGTAGATAGAACTTAGCTTATTAGCTATTAATAATAATTCTTTATATTAATAAGCCTAATATATATTACTTAATTATTAAGAGATATAATACTTTGTATTACTTAATATTACGCCCCATATTATCTGTAAATATAAACCTAGTATAAATTAGTTTATCTGTTTAGAAACCTAACTGTTATATTTATATACTAAAGCTATTATAAAAAGAAGCCCTATTAGGTAATAACTTAGACTTTAAAACCTATAGGCATAGCTTTATTTTTAATAATTATTATTTCTTTTAATCTGCTTATAAAAGGAATTATATACTTATTAATAGTAAGGTTAATCCCTAGAAAATAAAGCTTAATAAATATACTTTATATATAATTAAATTACTTTTTAACTACTTTAAAGGTCTTTAAAAGGTTATATTTATCTCTTATATTAAGCTTAATATAATTAAAAAATATAAAAATACTTTATAATTAGCTTAAACTTTTATAATAATATAAATTTAATAATAAAGTAAAAAAGGCATTAATCTCCTAGGCTAAAGAACTTCTAATAATCTTTAATTAATATTTCCTTATAAATTCCTAGGTAAATAAAAACCCTAAGTTATATATAAGCTATTATAATAGAAATACCTTCTTACTTAAGAATATAAGACTATTTAAAAAGAGAGGTATTTTAGTTATTAATAATTATATTTTTAAGTAAGTAAGTAACCTAGCTATTAATATATTTAATTTATAATTATATAAGGGAAATAAATATAAAAAGCTAAAATAATTTAAGTAATTCCTTATATAAAAGGTTAATCTTAAAATTATAACATTCTAAGTTAAAAGGTTAAAAATTATTATTATAGCCCTCTTTAGGTAGAAAATTAGGCATAATAGTAGGGTTATTAGCTGCCCTTAAAGGCAGGGTATTAAAGCTGTAATTATTTATATAATTAGGTATTTCTTAAGAGCTTAGTATTTTAATTAAGATATATTAAGGTTAATTTATATAAGGATTTTAATAATTTTAGCTATATTAAATAAAGAAGCTATTTAATAAGAACTTTATATACCTTATAGGTATTAGTATTATTAGTAAGTAATATAGGGCAAGTAACCTGCCGGAGCCTTATGCCGCTTAAAGAGATAACTTTACTAAGATAAGGATAAAATTAAATTATATATTTATACTCTTAGAGATATAAATTATTATAAATTACTTAAACAACATCCTCAGAGTCTCAGCCAGGCAATCGCCGCTGCCATAATAAGTTCAGAGCCTAATAAAATACACAAGAACCCACTTCTCTCTCCCTTCGACATGTAGGTCATCGTATTCGGTGTTGCAGTGTAGTAGTCTTCGTTGAAGGATGAGTTCAGCGTCACAGCTCCCACGACGTCGCCAGATTCGAGGCGAATATGGGTATCGACCTCATTATTGTCCAGCTTATCTTCTGTCACAATAATCTCTCGTGCACCGCGAATCCAGTCACCATAACCTCCGTAACCCGAATGCTGTCCATAGCAGAGGTGGATGCCGTTGCCTTCAATCGCCATTCCATCCAATTTCCTATTCCAGCGGTAGCACCAAGTGTTACCATGGTCGTGGCCGTAGAACAAACCGATGATTCTTGGTATCGTGACTAAAGCCTCCATGAAAGGTACATCCTGGCCGCCGTACGAGCAATCATAGGTAGGAGTTCCATTCGCACACCAGCCGTAACCTTGTTGCGGGACCGGAGGATCGTCGTTGATACCTGGCTGGTAGTTTTTGCGAACTCCAACCTGTTCCCGGAATGCGATACTCGCGTTAATAGGTACGTGGACAAAAGTGAGCGATGGGATGGTCTTGTTATGCTTATTGGTTAATTCCGTACTGGTCTTATTGAACCAGTCTACGACACTCTGGTCAACCCAGTTCTGCTGCGAATTACCTTGATAATAGTTACCGCCGCGGCTGTCGAAGAACCACAGGAGAAGTCGAGGGCTGCAATCGGTGGTGTCGATACAGTTCGCCGGGTAGACAGCGAGATAGTAGTTGGTTGTGCCGGACATTGTTTCGTTGACCATTTTTTGAGTGCGCGAGCCAGGCCACATCTGCTCGCGGTCTAGAATATCGTCGCCGGCAATGTTATAGTTGTGGTCATGGTTGCCGTAGGTAGACGCCCAAGTGAGACTGCGATTAACCATAGGTTCGACAATCTGGTCAATATAATGTGTGCTGTTATGGGCGTAGGTGGAGTCACCATTAATGAGATCGCCGTTGAGAACTACAAGATCTGGTGTATCATAGTCGAGCACCTTGCGAATTACTTCGACAGAGTTGCGATCTTGTTCTGGGCCCATGGTTGATTCATCTGTAATAAAGAGTTAATCGCACAATTCGTGACGAGGGATGGTTGCATGACTAACATTGTCCAAAATGCATGTCTGAAAAGATAGCAATCTGAAAAGTGCCATTCTTCTTAAACTGCAATGGCTCTAGGTTGGTATTGTTGACCTCAGCTCCATAGCCAAGAGTGACAAGGAAAGCTATCGCAATATTGTGCCGTATCATTGCTCAGTCGATGATGTCAAAGGTTACAATGTGTAAAGACGTAAAGTCGTGATGGTTATTCTGACCAAGCACTTGCCCGACATCCCGGCGGTCGACCATTTTAACGTTGCGCTGAGTGAGACATTGATACGTCACCTCGCGAAATAGTTTGACGAAAAACAGTGTTCGACGATACCAAGACGAGTTAGTCTTGGGGAGCAGGGGAGTTACAAAGGGGATGCACGCGACATCGTATCAGATTTCGTGGTCAGGCGCGTAGATCAATACGTGGTCATGAGCAAGGCCATGGGAGGCAGGTGGCGCTGTAAAGATTTACAGCAAATGGGTCTAAGATATCACATTGGTTGAGAGACCAGATCCGGAAGCAATGGGAATTTTAATGTATTTTGAAGTCTAATAGTGATGGAATTAATATTTTTACATCTAGCTTAATAGTATATTCAGCACATTTTGAAAAGTACATTATAAATAGTTTAATATACTGAAACTAAATATTAAGAGTTCTCATTCAAAAGTTTTATAATAGAGTTTGGGCCATATAGGGTAGGCTGGTTTTAGCTGTACAGTATAGTGGGCCGCTTGTTTATCATATGTTAGTGGGTTTATCTAAAACCTTGGATGCATTATTTGAACTTGTCCGGGATTTCTTTATATCCATACTTTTACTTCAACTCATCCCGAAGCCAATTGACCCGTTGATCTGTCTACTGCCCATCTCCTAAAGCCCACTATCACCATCACTGTCCTCGTATTAGACGATGAACGAATTGATTTCGACACCGAAATATGGGGGACTCACGGCCCGAGAACTCGTCATCTCGTGGACTAAGGTCGGTAGTGCAAAGTCTACTCAAGAAAAAATGCCAATAGCCCTAGGTTCGCACGGCCTGATCATTAATCTCCTTATGAATTGTCCACTGACGCGTAAGCCTCATCGTCAACATTACCTAGGCTTTGTTATTCGCTGGTACAAGAAAGTTGCGAACCTGAACTTAAATTTAGCTGGTGATTGGGCTCATCAAGACTCGACGCGGTAAGAGAGCAGTAGTAGTAGTACAATCATCTGCAAAATGTCTGGGATTGCCTTGGCCGACGTTGCATACCCGCAAGAGTAACATACCGATCTGTTGAAACCGTGTGACTAAGGTGACCCGATCTGCTGGTGGCTAGGATATGGATACAATGTAAGGAGCTGTGCTCCTCTCGGATATATGTAACTTAGAAATAACTACAACATAACAACCCAATTTGTTTCAAGAGAAATATGGAGAAAAAGAGAGGTATAGAAGGAAAAAGAGGCTATTTTAAGCCCTTTTCAAGGCCTTCTGACTTTTAGAGGCTTCTCTAGCAGCCTTCCACCCGGATCTAGCTATATTACTACTACGTAGTAAAGAGGGTGGTAGGCCAGTGGTGGGGGACTGTTGCTAACAACTTCTCAGAGGAGAAGTGGATCATGGGGTGCAACAACAGATGTGGTCTGAAGCGGATGATTGAATTGAGCTGCTTGCTCCTCTACACCTTGAGTAGCCTGGAACCCTCTTTCTAACTGGTCTTAAATGCTTAGCTTAAGGGATTATCCCACATGCTGACACAGTCATGTAACCGGGCAGCTTGGAACTTAAACTATCCGGTTTCATTGGTTACACTTAATGAACCTACACCCTTTGGCCGACACCGCTCGCTTGTCTAGTGCATTTTCTTGTCATGTACATTATGCTACTATAAGAGGCTTTAATAACCAAGAGCCCTTTTATAAATACTATTAAAATACCTTCCCTAACCAATTAATATTTCAATGAAAGCAGATGCCGGAATTTGAGACCAATCCAATACCGCATATCCTTTTTGGCACCTACTAATCCTGAGTCTTGAGCCCCACATAGTCCTGTGCACATGACTATTTGCCTAATCGTCAGTCATCCCGACGTTAGTTGTCTTCCTGATTGGAGCATACCACCGTAGTATATCGTCAACGTCATGCCTGTTTACATATTAACGAGAACGGCAGCGCCGCCCATGAGGGCTCCTATGGCAACGGCAGCAGTGGTCATGGCACCGGCGGCTTTAGACGTGCTTGTGGACGTGGTAGCGGAAGCAGTCGCGCTTGCTTTGGCACTCGCAAGAGCGCTGCTAGCCGACTCCAGAGCTGAATGGAGAGAGGAGGAAACGGCGCCTTTTGCAGTTTGGATATCAGAGCTGATTCTGGCAATATTACTGCTAATGCTGGCGGCCGCGGCAGTATTGATATGCTCAGATGTAGAAGCCTCGGTGCTGGTAGCGGTCGAGGCAGCGTTTCCGGTCTTGCTCTCAACAGCACTGGAGATGGAACCACGGACGCTCTCGACGACACTGGAAGCTTTACCTGCGGCAGAGGACGCTGCGCCTTTAGCGGAGGAGACAATGCCGCTGGCACTGTCACGGGCAGAGGACGCTGCGTCTTTGATAGAGGAGACCTCGCTTTGTTGCGCCCGTAGGATAACATCTTAGTGGCCTGACAGTAATGAGAATGCTCTGTGATAAGCTTACCTGAGAAAGGACCGCAAGGAACATGGTAAAAGTAATAGCAGAGAACTTCATACTGAGTATTACCAGTGCATAAGAATTCAGCTAGAGGTAGGGAACATGAACTTGGAAGTCTGGATAGAGGTTGATGATAGTAATATATGGCAGAAGAATAAGAGCAGAGATGAGACGCAGCGGAGGACACCCATTTTATACTTATTCAGTGCCTATGCGTATGCGAAAACTGTTAATATATACGTCATCTCAATCCCCCAACTGGTGTCCCTCCATAACATCCTAAGCCAAGTCATCGACTTATCGACAGTACGCGGAAATTAGTCGCTCATTTAGGCACATACTCTTCTCGGTCCCAGTTATTCGCAGGTTTCTATTTAGGTCTGGTAGGCGTCTAGAAGTGGCTAGGTCTGGTCTGATAAATTTGATAAATGAAAATAGCCACTAGCTGCGTACTGCCTCCGCTCCTGAACGGATGCAAAAGCTGTCGGCTAAGCAGGAATAATAAATAAAGTTCGTTCCACTAAATACAGTAAATTTTCCAACTTCAAATATGGGTTTCGTAAGTGGCACTAGAGTAAGTTAACCAACAGAAAACTCAATGTGCTCCAACGCTCTGTTGTCATTGAGACTATTCCAATCTCTTCCCCCAGTCGGAGACTTGCAAACAGCTATCTGCTTTGAAGTTGAAACAATTGAACCCATTAGGCATCATGCAGTCAGTTCCAGTTTTGGGGAATGGTCAAGGTTGTTATATTATATAGTCTTGCCCAATAGCAAGCCACGATTCTTCTCCACAAACTATCTGCAGGTACTGCAAATACGTTGTTATCTTATAGAAGCGACCTTTCTCGGAGGAGAGGGGATCGAGGAGTGCAACAACAGGTGTGGTCAGAAGAAATAATTAATTAAAGTTGCCATTCTCCATCTAAGAGACCGACCTTCGTCGGTCTTGCATACCTATATTCAATCTCCTAATATCATAGGTATTATATACCCTGCTGCCTAACGCTAGTCGTGGCGTTCACCGTCATCGTGAATAAATTCACCATCATTGTGATCCTTGCCTAACCCAATAACATTACCCTGTAATCACCTCTGGAATTTTAATACAACTACCCATCGCCCTGTGCACCCCCCTACCCCGCACACCTAAACACCGTCACTTCTGCATCATTCTATTCAGCGTTGGGCACCCCTTGCAGCAGGCAAATTTTATATAAATTAATTTAAATTTTTTTAAAATAAAGTTGTAAATCACTAATTGCAAGTAAAATATAGCTTCTAGACTAATTAAATCTTTTAGATTTCTTCCCCTATTTAGGTGCTAAAAACAGGACGTGTTTTCGCTTATTAACGTTTAGCAGCAACCTAAAACGCGTTGTGTTTTGCCTCTTCCTGGCCTGTGCTATCCTTTTAGATAGTAATTAATTATAGTATTAGAGGCTTACTTATCTTTATCTTCTTAGAATATAATAATATTTTCTATATAAGCTAGCTAATAATAATATTAAATAATAATTATTTAACTTAAGTAAGGCTTTATAATTTACTTTTATTAAATAAGCTTATTAAGTTTAATTAATTTAATTTATATCTTAATATATTTAAGCTTATTATTACTTATAAGTAATAAAATTATATTATAATAATAAATAAGAATTATATATTTTAATATTATAATAAAATTTATAAAACTAATAAAGCTACTTATAATAACTTAGATTAATTAGTTTATTTCTTAAATTATTAAATTTAAAGATATTTAAATATTTATAAGATAATTAAATATAAATTCTTTATTATAAAAAATATTATTTTTATTTTTTATTTTTTTAAGTTTATAAGTTAGTCTTAAAAGATATATTTTAGTATTTTTAAAGTTTAATATAATTTAATTATTTATTATTATATAAGAGGTAAAACTTTATTAAGTTAATATTATTATAATTAGCTACTTTAATTATAGCCTAAACCTAAGTATATTATTAATATAAGCCTATTAGGTATTATAGAAGTGCAGTGGATAATTTAAGCGTGGGGTTAGTAAAAGACCTTTAAAGTAGGTTGCAGGAAGAAGATTAGGGCTAGCTAAAGAGTAAGTAAGGCTCTTTAGCTAGGTTTAGGCTATAATTAAGCCAGCTAATTATAATAATATTAACCTAATATGGCTTTACCTACTTAGGGGTAATAATAATTAAATTATATTAAATTTTAAAGATACTTAAATATATCTATTATACTAGCCCTACTTCCTGTCCTATTAGGTATTAGTAACTAGACCAGTTAGTTATTAGTTAGGTAATAATAATAATTTAACTATAAATTATCCCCTTTTTCTAAAATTACCTTATAAAAAGAAGTCTTCTCTTCCCTAAGATTTAATTAATATAATATAATTAAACCTACCTAGCTTTCCTATTATAAAACTATTATAATAATATATTTTAAAGTAAACTTAAAAAATAATATAAAATAAATAGCTTTTTAATTATATTACTTAAATTTAATAATTATTTAAGTCTTACTTATTCTTAGTAACTTATAAATTATATAACTTTTAATATTCTTATTAAGACCTTAGATATTATTATTATATATAAGTAATTTATTAATAAGATTTTATAAATTATTTATATACTTAAAGTAGACTTTATTATATAATAATAATATAAACTATAATATAAATTATTTACAATTTATTTAATTAACTAGCTTCTTAATTTAATTTAAATAAATTAACTAAAGCGCTTAGGATAAGAAAGCAAGTTGGCTAAGGGCAGGATCTAGGATATGCTTAAGGCCGCTCTTAAATACCATGCCTTTAAGAGGAGAATCTGTTTTTTTTTCGTAAACCAAGTTCCTTTAGGCATTTTTAAACTATTTAAAATATTAGTCCTATGCCATGGTGGCTTAATATTATTTTTAGAGACTTAGGTAAACCAGGGTAGTATATAAACATAATGCCTATTCATAGTATCACAACCAGAAGATTTAAGCCAACGCTTTTCACAACGTTTAATGGGACCTAGATTGCAATTTGTTCTCTAAAATTAACCAGTAGGTGTCCCCTTGCTGGTCTTTAGAAAAATCGCCGAGGGAACTGGCTGCTTTCCCTCTGTGCATGCAAGGAAAGCAAGATAGAGCCCATTAGATTCATTAATCATCGATAAAGGTAAGAGGATCGACAAGCCAGAGTTGGTTTAGTTTGTACTCGCTAAGAGAAGTACCATCGTTGTTGTTGTGCGGAATTGGCTGGAAGCTTGCAGAGTCTCTGAATTGCCTTGGAGACAGAGCAAAAATCGTAGAAACGCTCTCTAGGCCGTGGCTTAAAACTTTTGGCGGTGGAGATGTCCAAGCAAAGATTGTGTGGTCATTTGAAGTCTTCATGATATCGTCTTGAAGCGAATAAAAGCATGCGCACCCTCACCATATAACGGCGACACGAAAACTCTAAATATTTCCATAAAACAGTACGCCATGTCCTTCTTTCGCGTCGTTTCCCTCTGGGCGGCCCAAGACATTTTCTTGGAGATACTGATGACCTTTGTCGTAGTTGGGACCCTTAACAATATCGGATCGATGTTCGTAATGCTTACGTGATCGGTAAAAGTGAGTCATCAGTCTTGCAACCTATTAGTGACCATCGGGAATCGAAGAACCTGACCTGTTGCAGTGCTATAAGCTCTTGAAGAGTCCACCCTCGAATGGACCAGACGCTTTGCGAGAAAGACGCCGGAGGCAATGATGACATCGTTTAAGAAGGCGTAACACACTCTAGACTGATTGTAGTACGCGAACATGGACGTAATAGGGTCAGACAGCTCGGCGCTACTTGCTTTGTTGATGCAACAGGTGTCAACCCAGACGTGTCGTATCCCGTCAATTTCGGGCTTGTCTACAACAGCCGACAAGTTTTCGTGCCCCTTTTTGCTCTCGTGTGTGCCAGCAATCATATCATCAAAGGATACCTCGTCTTCAGGCTTACCCCATCTATGTGAAAGAATGGCATAGTCGGTGACAGTAGTGTGCTGTTCAAGGTGGATTTTGAATGTGTCATCTTCGTCCATAAACTCCCACCTTAGAAGATGCATGTTGATGTCAGAACAAACTCATCAGTTTAGGTTGCGACTTGGTGGTTTTGGTCGTGATGTGACATCAAGAAGGTGAAGAAAGGTCGTCGCCGGAAATGTGTGAGGGGCAAAGAAATATATGAAATAAGGCTAGCCAAGCATCGGAGAGCACGTAGTTCTCTATGCTGACTTGTTGGGCGGTTTTCTAAAATTCGGTCTGCCTTCAAGTACGCCTGGCAGCCTGATTATCCCCTTGCAAAAACTATTAATTTTTATTAAAACTAAATAAGATATTACATATATATTTTCTATAGTAAAGTTATTAAGCCAAACTTTTCTTAGATTATATAAAAGTTTAATTCTAAAGTTAATTTAAAACTTTAATATAATATAACATGGTTAATAAGTAAGTATAACAGATAAGTAAGTATAATAAAAATCCCTCACCTTATAATATTTCTATCTAATTAGATACTTCTTAGCTACTAAATATATCTTAATTATTAGATAAAGCTAAAATCCTTCTTGCCCTTTAAGCTCTTTAAAATAACTAAAGATTAAGCCTTTAATACGCTGCAAATATATATAAGGTTAACCTTTAGAAGTTATATTACTACTAAGCTAGTATTTAATTATAATATAATACTATCTAAAAGTTATAAAAACTAATTACTCTAAAAAAATAGATAATAATCTAATTTATCCTTAACCTGGATTTATAAGGATTTCTCTTATAATTATATTTTATAGAAGAAATAGCTAATTCTCTGCTTATAAACTATAATATATTACCTATTAGTAAGTACTACGCTTATAACTTTATAAAGTAATAACTAAAGCTGAAGATATATTTATTTTAAAAATATAACTATTAAAGAGTTAAATATAAAGATTTAATTATTATTTATAATTAGTTTAGGCTTATATAAAATATAATTATAAAGTATAATATCTAATTAGATAATATTTAAAACTTTAATAAGACTAGCTTTATAATAGGCCTTATTATAGCTAGAATAGTTATTATAGATTTAAAAATATAAAAAAGGCTAAAATTAATATAACCTAGAAACTAGAAATAAATTACTATAATCTAGGCAATTAATATAAAAGGTTAATTAATTATATTATTTATTATAAGTGTAGGTTAATATTACCTTATTAATTAGTATTATAAATATAACCTCCTAGGCAATTAGGTTATTATAATAAGCTAAAATAGGTAGATAAATAATAAGCTAGGCCTTAAGTAACTAGAGTACTTTAATTAGTTTATAACTAAATAATTAAATACTTAGTATTATCTCTTAATCTTTAATAATTATAAAGGCCACTACTTAGCTAATTTTAAGAGATATTATAAGGAGAATAAGATTATTATACTTTATATACCTACTTATATAT